>NC_086444.1:1130738527-1130986027 GCF_028390025.1 Pseudophryne corroboree | reverse complement strand
GGGGCAGAGTTTCACGGAATGACACGCTTGCGTCGTGATGTCACAACGCAAACGCGTCATTCCACGAAACTCCACTCCCCCAAGGGGTTACTCTAGAAGAGGGGAAAGCAAGGAGTCACAGAAGTGCCACGGTGGGTGCCTCGTGTGATTGCACGGCTTGCGCGCCGCAAGAAACTGCACTGAGTGTCACTGTAATAGCCGTGTATACTTGTACATGCACACCTCAGTCTTTTAGACAAGCATTTGCTACTGGCAGGATCAACCAGGTTCAGTATCATTTACTGACGGACACAATACTGACGGTCATAATCCTGACAGCCATTGGCCTACAGCCAAAATACCGACATGGTCAAAATACCGACATGCATTATGCCGACATGGTCAAAATGCTGACATAGTCAGAAAACCGACATTTGAAATGCCGACATGTCAAAATACCGACATGCCGTTTTCAGTTTTTCTCTAACGTCCTAGAGGATGCTGGGGACTCCGTAAGGACCATGGGGAATAGACGGGCTCCGCAGGAGATAGGGCACTTTAAGAAAGCTTTGGATTCTGGGTGTGCACTGGCTCCTCCCTCTATGTCCCTCCTCCAGACCTCAGTTTTACACTGTGCCCAGAGGAAGATGGGCGCACTGCAGGGAGCTCTCCAGAGTTCTTTGCATTAGAAAGCATTTTTGTTTGGATTTTTCTATTTTTACAGGGAGCACTGCTGGCAACAGGCTCCCTGCATCGAGGGACTGGGGAGAGAGGAGCAGACCTACTTAAATGATAGGATCTGCTTCCTGGGCTACTGGACACCATTAGCTCCAGAGGGGGTGAACACAGGTTAGTCCTGGGCGTCCACCCCCGGAGCCACGCCGCCGTTCTCCTCACAGAGCCAGAAGAACAGAAGCAAGAAGACGTCTCAGGCGGCAGAAGCCTTCAGCGGCTTCACTGAAGTAACGCACAGCACCGCAGCTGTGCGTCATTGCTCCACACACCACACCGGTCACTGTATGGATGCAGGGGGGGCGCCCTGGGCAGCAATAATAACACCTCAAAACATGGCAAAAAGATATATACATGTACAGCTGGGCACTGTACATGTATATAAAAGAGCCTCCGCCATTTTTACACAAATTTGAGCGGGACCGAAGCCCGCCGCCGAGGGGGCGGGGCTTCTCCCTCAGCACTCACCAGCGCCATTTTTCTCTCCACAGAACGCTGAGAGGAAGCTCCCCGGACTCTCCCCTGCTTACACACGGTGAAGGGGTGTTTAAAAGAGAGGGGGGGCACATAATTGGCGGATAAGATATTATACAGCGCTGCTGGGGAAAAACATTTTGTGTTGGTCTCCAGGGTCATTGCGCTGGTGTGTGTGCTGGCATACTCTCTCTCAGTCTCTCCAAAGGGCCTTAAAGTGGATACTGTCTTCAGAAAAGAGTTTCCCTGTGTGTATGAAGTGTGTCGGTACGTGTGTGTCGACATGTTTGACGAGGAAGGCTCGCTTAATGTGGAGGGGAAGTGTTTGAATGTCAGGTCGCCGTCGGCAACGCCGACACCGGACTGGGTGGATATGCTGAATGTCTTAAATGCAAATGTGAATCTCCTGCATAAAAGGTTAGACAAGGCTGAGGCTAGGGATCAGTCAGGTAGCCAGACCGTGCCTGTCCCTGTGGCGCCAGGACCTTCAGGGTCTCAAAAGCGCCCCATATCCCAGGTCACTGACACAGATACCGACACAGATACTGACTCTAGTGTCGACTTTGAGGATGTAAAATTACAGCCGAAGGTGGCAAAGGGTATTCGATACATGATTATTGCCATAAAAGAGGTTTTGCATATCACTGAGGAACCCCCTGTCCCTGACACGAGGGTTCACATGTATAAAGGGAAAAAGCCTGAGGTCACGTTTCCGTCCTCATTTGAGCTAAGCGAATTGTGCGAAAAGGCTTGGGAGTCTCCGGATAGGAGACTACATGTTCCCAAAAGGATTCTTATGGCGTATCCTTTTCCACAGAAGGATAGGATACGATGGGAATCTTCGCCTAAAGTAGACAAGGCATTGACACGCTTATCCAAGAAGGTGGCACTGCCTTCTCCAGATACTGCTTCCCTCAAGGATCCTGCTGATCGCAAGCAGGAAATTACCATGAAGCACATTTACACACATTCAGGAACTATCGTTAGACCGGCCATGGCGTCGGCCTGGGTTTGTAGTGCTGTCGTGGCATGGGCAGACTCCTTATCTACGTAGATTGACACCTTAGATAGGGATACCATTCTAATGACCATTGAGCATATCAAAGATGCTGCATTGTATATGAGGGATGCTCAGAGAGACATTTGTTTACTAAGCTCCAGAATAAACGCTATGTCTATTTCTGCTAGGCGACTCTTGTGGACCCGACAGTGGACGGGAGACGCTGACTCAAAGCGGCATATGGAGTCATTGCCTTACAAGGGGGAGGAGTTGTTTGGAGAAGGCCTCTCGGACCTTGTCTCTACTGCTACAGCCGGTAAATCGAATTTTTTACCTTATGTTGCCCCGCAGCATGCTAAGAAGGTACCGCATTATTAAATGCAGTCCTTTCGTTCCAATAAAAGCAAGAAGGTACGAGGATCGTCCTTTGTTGCCAGAGGTAAAGCCAAGGGATAAAAGCTGCACTCGGCTAGTTCCCAAGAGCAGAAGTCCTCCCCTACTTCCGCAAAGTCCACCGCATGACGCTGGGGCTTTCCGGGGGGGGGGGGGGGGGGGGTCAGATCAAGTGGGGGCACGTTTTTGTCTGTTCAGCCACGTCTGGGTTCTCTCACAGGTGGATCCCTGGGCAATAGAGATTGTTTCCCAGGGATACAGGCTGGAATTCGAGGACATGCCTCCTTGCCGGGTTTTCAAATCGGCTCTGCCGGCTTCCCCTTCGGAAAGGGAGCTGGTGTGTTAGCTGCAATTCACAAATTGTACATTCAACAGGTGATAGTCAAAGTTCCTCATCTCCAGCAAGGAGAGGGTTATTATTCATCCCTGTTTGTGGTACCGAAACTGGACGGTTCGGTCAGACCCATTTTAAATCTGAAATCCCTGAACTTGTACTTGAAGAGGTTCAAGTTCAAAATGGAGTCGCTCAGAGCGGTCATCGCCAGCCTGGAGGGAGGGGATTGGATGGTGTCCCTGGACATAAAGGATGCGTACCTTCATGTTCCGATTTTCCCTCCTCACCAGGCGTTCCTGGGATTTGCAGTACAGGATTGTCACTACCAATTTCAGACGTTGCCGTTTGGTCTTTCCACGGCCCCGAGAATTTTCACCAAGGTAATGGCGGAAATGATGGTGCTCCTGCGCAGGCAGGGTGTCACAATTATCCCGTACTTGGACGATCTCCTCATAAAGGCGAGATCTCGGGAGAAGTTGCTGGACAGCGTGTCTCTGTCCGTGAAGACGTTGCAGAGGCACGGCTGGATTCTCAATTTACAGAAATCCCAGCTAGTCCCTGCAACGCGTCTGCCCTTTTCTAGACACAGACCAAAAAAGAGTTTTTCTTCCAGTGAAGAAGGCTCAGGAGCTCGTAGCTCTGGTCAGGAACCTATTGAAGCCAAAAAAGGTTTCAGTGCATCATTGCACGAGGGTTCTGGGGAAGATGGTGGCTTCATACGAGGCTATCCCCTTCGGCAGGTTCCATGCAAGGACCTTTCAATGGGACCTATTGGACAAATGGTCCGGGTCCCATCTACACATGCAAAAACGGATCACCCTGTCTCCCAGGGCCAGGGTGTCTCTCCTGTGGTGGCTGCGCAGTGCTCACCTCCTGGAGGGTTGCAGGTTCTGCATTCAGGACTGGGTCCTGGTGACCACGGACGCGAGCCTCCGAGGTTGGGGAGCTGTCGCACTAGGAAGAAATTTCCAGGGTCTCTGGTCAAGCCTAGAGACTGGTCTCCACATCAATGTCCTGGAGTTGAGGGCCATATACAACGCCCTACTCCAAGCGGAGGAATGGCTTCGGAACAAACCGGTTCTGATTCAGTCAGACAATGTCACGGCAGTGGATCATGTAAACCGCCAAGGCGGCACAAGGAGCAGAGTGGCCATGGCAGAGGCGACCAGGATTCTACGCTGGGTGGAAGGCCATGTAAGCGCACTATCAGCAATGTTCATCCCCGGGGTGGACAACTGGGAGGCGGACTTTCTCAGCAGGCACGACCTGCATCCGGGAGAGTGGGGACTTCATCAAGAAGTCTTCACACAGATCACGGATCGGTGGGGACTGCCTCAGATAGACATGATGGCGTCCCGCCTCAACAAAAAGCTAAAGAGGTATTGCGCCAGGTCAAGAGACCCTTAGGCGGTTGCGGGCGACGCTCTGGTGACACCTTGGGTGTTCAGATCGGTCTATGTGTTTCCTCCTCTACCTCTCATACCCAAGGTGTTGAGGATAATAAGAATAAGAAGGGTCAGAACAATCCTCATTGTTCCAGATTGGCCAAGGAGGACTTGGTATCCGGATCTGCAAGAGTTGCTCACAGAAGATCCGTGGCCTCTTCCTCTAAGGCAGGACCTGCTGCAGCAGGGGCCCGGTCTGTTCCAAAACTCACCGCGGCTGCGTTTGACGTCATGGCGGTTGAACGCCGGATCCTAGCGGAAAAAGGGAATCCGGAGGAGGTCATTCCTACCCTGATCAAGGCTAGGAAGGACGTGACGTCGAAACATTATCACCGTATATGGCGAAAATATGTTTCTTGGTGTGAGGCCAGAACTGCTCCTACCGAGGAGTTCCAGTTGAGCAGTCTGCTTCACTTCCTTCAAACGGGAGTGAATGTGGGCCTAAAATTAGGGTCCATAAAGGTTCAAATTTCGGCCTTATCCATTTTCTTTCAAAGAGAATTGGCTTCTCTTCCTGAAGTAGACTTTTGTGAAGGGCGTGCTGCATATTCAGCCTCCCTTTGTACCTCCGGTGGCGCCTTGGTGGTATTAAGTTTCCTCAAGTCCCCTTGGTTTGAACCACTCAAAACAGTAGAGTTGAAATACCTCACTTGGAAAGTGGTCATGTTGTTGGCCTTAGCTTCTGCAAGGCGGGTTTCGGAATTGGCGGCTTTATCATATAAAAGCCCATACCTGATTTTTCACGTGGATAGAGCAGAGTTGAGGACTCGTCCTCAATTTCTGCCCAAGGTGGTCTCATCTTTTCATATGAACCAACCTATTGTCGTTCCTGTGGCTACACGGGACTTGGAGGATTCCGAGTCCCTGGATGTGATCAGGGCTTTGAAGATTTATGTGACCAGAACGGCTAGGATCAGCAAGACCGAAGCTCTGTTTGTTCTGTATGCGGCCAACAAGGTTGGTGCTCCTGCTTCAAAGCAGACTATTGCTCGCTGGATCTGTAACACGATTCAGCAGGTGCATTCTTCGGCAGGATTGCCATTGCCTAAATCGGTTAAGGCCCATTCTACTAGAAAGGTGGGCTCTTCTTGGGCGGCTGCCCGGGGGGTCTCGGCACTACAACTGTGCCGAGCTGCTACTTGGTCGGGGTCAAACACCTTTGCAAAGTTCTATAAATTTGATACCCTGGCTGAGGAGGACCTCCTGTTTGCTCAATCGGTGCTGCAGAATCATCCGCACTCTCCCGCTTGTTTGGGAGCTTTGGTATAATCCCCTTGGTCCTTACGGAGTCCCCAGCATCCTCTAGGACGTTAGAGAAAATAAGATTTTACTTACCGGTAAATCTATTTCTCGTAGTCCGTAGAGGATGCTGGGCGCCCGTCCCAAGTGCGGACTTCTTCTGCAAGACTTGTATATAGTTATTGCTTACATAAGGGTTATGTTATAGTTGATCTGGTTTGAACCAAGGCTATGTTATTGTTCATACTGTTAACTGGGTAGTTTATCACAAGTTATACGGTATGATTGGTGTGGCTGGTATGAATCTTGCCCTTAGATTAACAAAAATCCTTTCCTCGTACTGTCCATCTCCTCTGGGCACAGTTCTCTAACTGAGGTCTGGAGAAGGGGCAGAGAGGGAGGAGCCAGTGCACACCAGGAACTAAATTCTTTCTTAAAGTGCCCATGTCTCCTGCGGAGCCTGTCTCTCCCCATGGTCCTTACGGAGTCCCCAGCATCCTCTACGGACTACGAGAAATAGATTTACCGGTAAGTAAAATCTTATTTTGTGTCATTGTCGACGTAGGTCGACATGGACACTGTCTAAGTGTACCGTGTACCCTTGCTGCACTCCCCACGTTTCGGGCACACTACTATATTCCCCCTCCAGGTCCACTGGGATGGTAAAGTATGAACAAGTCTGTTTTTGGGCAAACGCATGTTGGCATTTTGACATGTTGGCATTTTAAATGTCGGTGTTCTGACTATGTCGGCATTTTGAAAATTTTGGCATAATAAATGTCTGTATTTTAACCGTTTTGGTATTTTCACTGTCGGCCAATGGTTGCCGGGATTATGACCATCGGTAAATCAACTGCTACCCGATCAACCGCTTGGATATCCCTGCTGGACAGATCATACCGACATGTCACGTGATCTTGATGCATTCAGTGCTATGTAATAATATTCATACTTTAGGCATCTCTAGTGTGACGTGAGAAGCAAGACAAGTACAAGGAGTTCAAAAAGTCCCTCCACAGTGAGTGCTGTCTCTGACTGCATATCTCCTCTACAGCCATGGGAGGCCAAAGAGAAGACCAAGACAGCGTGGAATCACAGAGCAGTGTCTAAACTCAGTCACAGTATGTTTGGGAAGAGAGGTGTGGAAGACATATTGAAAGAGAGATTTTGGGGGGGGGGGGGGAGAGATAGGAGATGTGTAGAGAGAGTGCAAGCCCAGGGTGAAAGAACGGAAGCCATACATAGAGTAAAGCACAGAAAGGGCTTTTGCCGATTGTTGCCAAGCATTGTACTCCCCACTCTTTAAATTACGGGCAGTTCGCTCCAGCAAGTATCCCCTTGTTGTCCTTCAACCAAGACCCCCTGTCACCTGCCAGCCCCTACCGCCACTGTGCCCCCTGCTGGTTCGCCGGGCAGCCCCAGTAATGTGCGCATCCCCTAACGTTCGCCCGGCACCCTCTCCAATGTTAACATGTTTCCGGCGGAGAGGAATGCTGGCCGGAGCTCCGGATGTGACATCGGCTTTAGTCACAGTCAGCGCGCTCCATCCGGCATTCGGGGATGTGCACACTGCGACGTTGAGGAGGGCAGAGATCCCTCCCACTGCTTAAAAGGAAGAGGCGTGCTGTCTGGGCGGGATCAGATGCCTGAGCATGTTGAAGAGAGTGGTTGTCCAGCGTCTAATCTCAGAGACTCTGTTCTGTGTATCACTGTGTCTTGGGTCAGGAGTGTAAAACAACTTTGTGGAGCTAGCAAGTGGGGGCAAAGACTTGTTTTAGTATCTGAGAGCTGTTTGTGGGGGCAGTCAGTATTCTGAAAAGCTGTTTGACAACAAGTGTGGGCCAGTATCTTAAAGCTAATTTAAACATTTTATTATTGTAAAGCCCCTACCCGGCAACTTCTTGATGCCACCCGGCTGGAAACATTTTCTGGGGAGAACACTGCCAAGGATGGTTCATATTCCTACAACACCTGAGTAGTGTTGCACACTTATGGAATGATGTTTTTCTATTTTGTTTGCAATATACCTCTATGTTTTGGAAGACATTGGGGAGTGCCAGCCCTACTAGGCTCATATTGCCTGAATATCTGAGACTATTACTTGATTTTGATCTGGTACCCTGATAACATGTTCCTTGGTTAGTGTGGGTGGTCTATTACATCTTTGTTTGGATGTAGTATGTTATGCCGGTGGTCAGGATCCCTGCGGCCAGCATACCAGCTTTGGTATCCCAACCACCGGCATGCCGGCAGTGGGGAGAGCGCAAAAGAGCCCCTTGCTCACTGCGCTCGCCACGCTGCAGGCATGGTGGCGCATGAGGGGTGTTGTGGACCCCCAAGAGGGAAAATAGTTGTTGTTATGCTGGCTGTCGGGATTCTGGCGCCGGTATACTGAGCGCCGGGATCCCAACAGCCGGCATATCAAATGCCACCCCTTTGTTTCTAGTTAGATACGGCATCCGGTCTCTAGGTTGACCACACATAGGTCGACCACTATTGGTCGACAAGCATTAGGTCGACGTGGTTTCTAGGTCAACTTGGTTACTAGGTCAACACGAGTTTTTCCCAATTTTTTCCCCATTTTTTTAACTTTTTCATACTTTACGATCCACGTGGACTAAAATTGGGAACGGTAACATGTGCCGAGCACAGCGGTAGTGGAGTGAGGCACTTTGCCCGAAGCATGGCGAGTGAAGCGAGTCATGTGAGGGGACACAGCGCGCTAATTGGGATTCCCGGTCACTCTACAAAGGAAATTACACCAATTTTTTTTTTTTTTTAAACTCATGTTGACCTTTTGTCATGTTGACCTAATGTTTGTGTTGACCTATTTTAGGTGTTGCCTTAGTTACTGTCGACCAATAGTGGTCGACCTAGACACTGTTGACCTAAGTGTGGTCGACCCTATGAACCCCACCCGTTAGATACATACTGTATATACTACCTGTATATAGAACCACACCCGTTAGATACATATATACTAACTGTATATAGATAAATGCATGAAGTGTTGAAATATTTTGTAATAACGGACAAAAGACAATAAACAGTAACGCACAACTATACAGTTGTTGAGCAATGAACATTTTATTTGACCAAAGCTTTTCAGATTGTGTTATCCTGAAGACATTGTGCTTATTCCTCTGTACATAACTGTGCAGACCGCAGGGATCTAATGTGTTTCCTTTAAATAAAATGCATGCTTTGATTTTTTATTACAAGTTACAATTCCAATATGGGCAATATATCATGAAAAAAAACATTTATGAAAGTATGATAAAAAATAATAATATGAGAAAATAATTTATAAATCGCTTCATATGTAAATAAAAAGATTTCATACAAAATAATGATACAAAATGATACAATAAATATAGAAAAGCTTGTAACGAAAGTAATGTATATATTAAGAAATTCAGTTTTGTTAAAAAAGTTGGAAGGATGAAAACATTGGCTGTGGGATGCAGACTTGACAAAATAAAGTATAGAAACTTTTTAGGGTGTCACTTATCAAAATACACATTAGTGTAAACATACTGTGCAGATCTGACATAGTGAAAAACTCTTTGATAAGGAGGGTGAGGAGTGGACACTATAGGAAAACCATGTTGCAGTGCCCAAAGTCACAGTATCAGTTCCCAACCTGTAATAGTACAGTAACAGCAGAGAGAAAGGATCCAAAGTGCAGGAGGTTATTCATATTTAATCATATACATAAATACACACATTTAAGTCATATAACAAAGTATGTGACTCCACATGAATTAAACATCACAAAATACAGAACAGGTAAAGGTATTGTGCACATCACACATTGTGGCATTTGTACAGTCCAGCAACTTACGGCAAAGTTGCAAGACAGAGGCGGCAAACAAAAGGTAATTTATTAGCGTAACAGTAAAATCATATATCCCGGATGCTTTGTCCAGTTGCTTGTTTTGAAGCAATGAAATGGCAGACATGAAGTGCCTGATTCAGAAGTAGACACATATGTGGCCTCATCTTTTGGTGTAATCCCCCCAGAGACCAATGACGTATATGTAATGGGTGCAGAGTGCATGGGGCCCACATCACACGCGCTGCATCCATTTCTCCTATACTTACCTCTCCAGAGTCCCACTTCAGCAGCAGCAATGTTGCAAAATCACAAGGAAAACGATGTCATTTTCCCAGAGACCTACTCTTCTTCTAGTAGACTCTAGCATAGTGATACAGTCTACTAGCATTTACACACACTGCTTCCGGCTAGAGAGGAAGGGAGATGAAGACTGCACACGGGTCCCCACCTCTCTTAATATGCCCCAGCCTGTTGCTACAGTATCCTTCCCTGGTGCATATACGCTGTAGGAAAACATTGCTCAGGTACGTGGACATTGGCTTCATGTGGGATTGAATCAGACCTTTAATGAGCTGGAATTTTTTTTTTACTTAGAACGAATTAAGAGATTTGAAGCAACTATAAATGTCCTTGTAGATGCTCAGTCACTCACCAGATATATATTCATAGCATTACCTAAGATCTGAGAATTGTAACATACAGTATATACATGAGAGTGCACAGGACCAGGTCAGCTGGACAAGCTTATTCTCTGTGTACATTGTGTCCCTCATTACTCAGTAGTATGGAGAGAGACGTATGCTGTAGAGTCGCAGCATCTTA
Organism: Pseudophryne corroboree; assembly: GCF_028390025.1. Lineage (NCBI taxonomy): Eukaryota > Metazoa > Chordata > Amphibia > Anura > Myobatrachidae > Pseudophryne > Pseudophryne corroboree. Next base: position 1,130,975,771 of record NC_086444.1, on the reverse strand, counting down.
CATACAGCCCATACAAAGCTTAGAGCTGGCGAGAATCAATGATACAGAGATGAAGTTATGACTATGATCTGACCTATATTATATGTATAGGGTGCTCGGAGTGAGATCTTCGGATCCCTGGTATGGTGTGCTTTAGAGTTTATCACTGCTGTATAGTGTACAGAATAACAGTTCTGTATCAGGGTGAATACAGAGTTTATCACTGCTGTATAGTGTACAGAATAACAGTTCTGTATCAGGGTGAATACAATGATAACTGGTACAGAGTGAGATTAGACTTTCTTATCATATTGTTTTGCATTTTGTGCCTGAATGCAAATGTAAAGCACTGAGTCCTACCGGGAGAAAAGTGCTATATACAGTAACTATGATTATTATGCTTAAAGTATGAATGTTGTAGCACTGGTATTGGGTGCTTGGAATTAGGAATTAGTATGCCATAAGGTGGGGTTGTTGTTTTTTTTTGCTTTAGTTCTATAGAGTATTGTATCATAGAGTGATTAGAATTTGGTGCCACCGGTATAGAGTCTTTACAATAAAAATTTGGCACCACTGGAATAGAGTACTTGTAGTTAGAATTTGGTGCCACTGGTATAGGGTGCTTGTAATTAGAATTTGGTGCCACTGGTATAGAGTGCTTGTAATTAGAATTTGGTGCCACTGGCATAGAGTACTTGTAGTTAGAATTTGGTACCACCGGTATAGAGTGCTTGCAATTAGAATTTGGTGCCACCGGTATAGAGTGCTTGTAATTAGAATTTGGTGCCACCAGTATAGAGTGCTTGTAATTAGAATTTGTTGCCACTGGTATAGAGTGCTTGTAATTAGACTTTTGGCATCACTGATCTTAGAATACTTTCACATAGAATTTCAAATAACTCTTCTAGTGTTCTTAGCATTGCAGATAACTGCACTGTCGGGCCTGAGACTCGTTGAGATTGCTAAATCAAGCTGTCACAGTCAGGGCTAAATTAAACATTTCGGGTGACGTTCTGCTATGAGTTTCTTGACGTTGAATATCACAAAGGAATTCATGTTACATGAAACAGGATAAGCAGACCTCCCCCACACAATCTTATTTAATAAGCATACACAGTGAACACTGCAATCATCCCACTTCATTCTCATTAGTTGCTGATGCAAATATCATGTGCAAGTTTTTTCCAAAACTTCTTATAGTTTGTTCCTTTTTACTGGTTGATGTACTGTGTGTACTGTAGAGGACATTTTACAAAAGTAATATTAGTGCGATGTGTAGAGTCTTATTGACAAGCTGTGCTTTGTAGACCTTGCAGTACTTCATCCTGCTGAGAAGCAGTCCATGTTTCTGAGTGAAGGCATGCAAGAGACAGCGCCTTATCGTCCTCCACTTTCCATGGTGTCCACTAGCTGCTGCAGCCTCGTGTGCAGCCATGTACTAGAATGTTGTTATTTGTGGTGTGTCCATCCTGAGCCTTCACGTGCGGCTGGCTGTGTGCTCTGCTCTCTGTATGCGGTGCTTGTCCACCTTGTTCTGGTTGGTGTTTGAGTCTAGAAGAAAAGAGTAATGACAGTCATGGCAGTAAGTCGTATAAGTGACTAATTAAAGCATTCTGCATTGGTTACTGTGGACATTTACTCTTGTACTGGCCAGTGTGAGAAATATATTATATGTGTATATATATATATATATATATATATATATATCTATCTTCAAATAGGAATAAAGTCTCTGCGCCTTCAGTGCTTTGGTGTGGAAACTTCCATCTGTGTATAACCAAGAATATATGCGTACCAGAAATATGATCAAGTTGTGCCTGTAGTGGTATCTTTAATTGGTCATCTTCCCTTGTCCTCTTACTGCATGTATAAACGCCCTCAGCGAGGTGTTAAAACACAATTTACATAGGCAGAGAGGGAAGATTTGTGTCAGCAAAAATGCTCTTAATATTATAAAGTGACTTGTGACGTATTTGTGCCAATATATAAAATATTTTTTATATAAAGTGCTCTGTGCCTATAGTGTTTCTATAAACCACTATATTATATGTGATTTCTAATATAAATAATCAGAATCACACCCAAGTGGCTAAAAAAATTAGTAAAAAAGGAAGGTAATAACTCACTCCTTTTAAGGATGCTGCTCCTATGAGGTGATCCTTGACAAAGTCTAATACCTCTATAAAGAAAGTTTTTTTCTCATGAAGAAAAAAACAGAAAGAAAAAGGAGCTAATAGTGTGATATAGTTTTTCACAATTTTTAATCACACACATACATATAAAAATGGAATCGTACAATTTAAAAATCAATAACAAGCTTATCTGTTGTACAGGTCGTTGGAGAGGTAGTGGAAGCTGGCCCAACGCGTTTCGTCCCTTTAACAGCTTTTGTGGGACTTCCTCAGGGGTTATAACTTTTAGTCACTTTATAATATTAAGAGCATTTTTGCTGACACAAATCTTCCCTCTCTGCCTATGTAAATTGTGTTTTAACACCTCGCTGAGGGCGTTTATACATAGAGTAAGAGGACAAGGGAAGATGACCAATTAAAGATACCACTACAGGCACAACTTGATCATATTTCTGGTACGCATATATTCTTGGTTATACACAGATGGAAGTTTCCACACCAAAGCACTGAAGGCGCAGAGACTTTATTCCTATTTGAACATTTACATTTATGACTCAGCGAAATATGAGTCAATAAGAAAGTCTTTACTGCAGCCCCTACACCTGGGAGTGCTGTTTGGAACTGATATGAATGGTTATGCACGAATTTTGTTTGATTAATTTATTTATTGTAAACGTTTAGGTATTAAGCGCTCGTTTTACACCTTTTTTGCACATATATATATATATCTGTGGTTTTTTTTCTTTCCAGCTAGCATCCATAAGGGATATTAGGGAACACATTAGTACGATGGGGTATAGATAGGTCCAAAGGAGCTAGTGCACTTTAAATTTCTTCAACTGGGGGACTCAGTTCAACTCAGGGGAGGATGCACACTCTGCAAGCTCCAGAGTTTTTCTTCAATTTTATTTAAACTTTTACTTATTTCGGTATGCTGTTTGGGCAACAGCATACCTGCGCCATGGAAGTTGGGGGGGAGACGGTTACCGGCATCATGAGGTGCAGAGCTGCTTCTCCGCTGCAGAACCACTATCCTGAGTGGCTGTTTGATCAGAGGGCCTTAACTGTCGCAGCTTGCCGCACACCCATAAAAGAGCCTGAAGGTGAGTACAAACCGCCCCCCCCCCCCCCGGTTCATTGTGCGGCAGAAGCGTAGGTGAGGCACACAGATCCCTCCTGGGGGAGACCTGCGGGTGCCCCTGTATGAGACTGGCTGGAGGGGTGTTGTACCAAGCATTTATGTGAGGCTACACAGCCTGTGGAGATATTGACAGTATATAACTTATTAGTAGCCCCGGTGCCATAGCGGGGGGGGGGGGGGGGGAGCTACATCAGAGCGGCCTCAGCTGCATTTTGGCGCCTTCCTCTGCGTAAGCAAGCAGCTGCAGCCTCATGCAGCTCCTCAAAACGGTCACAGGATCACTGGTACCGGGTGTATAGGGGAGAGCCACTATTAGTGCACAGTTTACATTCCTTTGGGGAATTCTCTGTACAGCAGTATCACTGATATATGTTGCTACATAAAACGCTGACAGTCTCACTGGGCTGTACAGCATTGGGTGCGCTAGTGTTCTCTCTTCTGTGTCTCCTCTCACATGCAATAGGGCAGGCTTGTATTGTATTCAGTCTGTGTTGTATGTGTATTGTTTCTGTCTTTCATTATGGACAGAAGTCATGCAATGTATGTAATGCCAGATTCTCCCCTAGTTCATCGGGCCCCATATCCTGTGAGCAGTGTAGTCAATCATCACAAAATGCTGATAACAACATGGGGGAGACTCCAGAGCCTTCCTGGCTGGGGGCTATAAAAACCATGAATTCGGATATGTAATCTCAGCTCACTGCCAATGCCAATAAAACACAACTGCAACAAGCAGTGGCTAGCTTAACTGCCAAGGCTGATGCTTCCCATCCCCCGCTGGCTACAGGTGCACAAAAACGTCCTTGCCTGCAATCCTATCAGATTCTGATGATGGATGGTGGATGGGAATGATGGGGATCCCATTAGTGGAGATTCCACCCCTACACAGGTTATAGAACCCCTCATATTGGCTATACGAGATGTGTTAAAGCTCCCCCTGGAGGACACTACTAATCAGCAGTAATTTTTCCTCCCATAAGACAAACGGACAGTCACCTTTCCTGATTTCAAAGAATTGGACGATTTATTTAAATTAGCCTGGTAAAATCCAGATAAAGAATATCAGGTCTCCAAAAGGTTTTTGAATACCTTCCCATTTGCCCCTGAAGGCAGGAATTCTAGGAAGAATCACCAGCAGCAGACGTGTAAGTCTCTCGCCTTTCTAAAAAGGCAGTGCTCCCTGCTCCGGGCTTTTTTACGTTAAAGGACCCGGGGGATAGGAAAATAGAGACCACTCTAAAATCTATCTACACTGCTGCAGGTGTAGCTCAAAGACCGGTCATTGCTGGTTGCTGGATGACAGATGCCATTCATACATAGGCTACTCAGATTCAAGAGGGTCTTTCAGGTGATATGACCTTGGTTACTACTGTAACTTTCCTAAAACACATTCAGGACACGGCAAGAGTCATCTGTGACTACCTAAAAGAGATTGGCAATATAAATGCTAGAACCACTGATCTGGCTGTGTCTGCACGCAGAGTCATGTGGTTGCGTCAGCGGATTGCAGACATTGACTCCAAACGTAATGTGGAATCTCTTCCCTTCACAGGTGAATGGCTCTTCGGAAGTGAATTGGACGCATGGATCTCCAAAGCTACTGCTGGGAAATCCATGTTTCTTCCCTTAGGGGCTCCGTCTGTTGGACGTACCTACCCAGGACCGTCTAATCAGTGCTTTTGGTCCTCCAGGTTTTGATCTAAGGCCAGAGGTGCCTCCAACGCAGCTCGAGGCACCAGAGATAAGCCTAATAAACCAGCCATTGCTGGCTCTCAGGAACAGAGCACCAGTTCAGCTTCTGCAAAGACTTCAGCATGACGGTGCCCACCCACCCTGGGGGGATCTCCTGGTGGGAGCTCGGTTACGTCACAACAGCCACATCTGGGATGGTTCCTGCCAGGATGCCTGGGTAAGGGACCTTATCTCTCAGGGTTACAAGCTGGAGTTCGAAGGTGCTCATCCCCAACGATTTTTCAAATCAAGCTTACCAGCTTTGGAAAATATGCGTGGTACGCTACTACTGGCCATAAACAAGTTGGTCCAATCCCAGGTCATTGTTCCATACCCCTACAACAATGAGGACAGGGTTACTACTTCAGTCTGTTCGTAGTACCAAAACCAGACGGGTCTGTGAGACCCATTTTTAATCTGAAGTCCTTGAATCCTTACCTGAAGGTTTTCAAATTCAAGTTGGAATATTTAAGGGCAGTGATCGCAGGCCTGGAACAACAGGAATTCCTAGTGTCTCTGGATATCAAGGACGCCGAATTTGGCCTCATCAGGCCTAGCTGAGGTTCGCCCTGCTAAACGATCACTACCAGTTCCAGGCGTTACCCTTTGGCCTGTCTACAGCTCCGAGTGTGTTCACGAAGGTGATGGCGGAAATGATGTTTCAGCTCAGAGTCCAGGGGGTCAACCTGGTTCCTTACCTGGATGATCTCCTGATAAAAGCGAGTTCCAGGGAGCTTCTAATACTCCATATAGATCGCACTATACAACTTCTGTCTCACCATGGGTGGATCCTCAAACTACAGAAGTCTCACCTGGTGCCATCTCAGCGGCTCCTGTTTCTGGGAATTCTACTGGATACTGTAGCGCAGAAAGTGTTCCTCCCAGAGGACAAAGCAAGAACACTCCAAGAAATGGTTTGCATAGTTCTCCGACCTGCTCGAGTATCCATTCATCTTTGTATAAAATTGTTGGGAAAGATGGTGGCCTCATACAAGGCGATACAGTATGGAAGGTTCCATGCCAGACCCTTTCAATTGGACATCCTGAACAAGTTGTCCGGTTCCCATCTTCAGATGCACTAGATGATTTAGCTGTCACCCCAGGCCAGGATTTCACTCTTGTGGTGGCTACAGTCTTCCAATCTGCTAGAAGGTTGATGCTTCGGGATTCAGGATTGGATCCTCCTCACAATGGATGCGAGTCTGAGAGGATGGGGAGCTGTCACCCAGGGGGAGCAGTTCCAGGGCAGGTGGTCTGCCCAAGAGACAACATTCTGGAACTTTGGGCTATCTACAATGCTCTGATTCAGGCTTCCCCTCTGCTCCGGGATCGGGCAATCCAGGTTCAGTCGGACAATGCCACGGCGGTGGCATACATCAATCGACAAGGAAGGACAAAAAGCAGAGCCTGCATGCGAGAGGTGTCAAGAATACTCCTCTGGGCAGAAAGAAATGCAAGAGCACTGTCCGCAATCTTCATCCCAGGAGTGGACAACTGGGAAGTGGACTTTGTGAGTTGCCACGATATCCACCCAGGGGAGTGGGGACTACACCCTCAGGTGTTTCAGCAGATCATAGACAGGTGGAGTTGCCCCCAGATCGACTTGATGGCGTCTCACCTTAACAAGAAACTTTGCTGCTATTGCTCACAAACCAGAGACCCTCGGGCGAGCGCAGTGGATGCACTGGCATCGTCTTGGCCTTACCAGCTGGTCTACCTATTTCCCCCGATTCCAAGGGTGCTCAAGACAATCAGGCATCAGGGAGTGCAGGCAATCCTGTTTGCCCCAGATTGTCCCCGGAGAGTGTGGTATGCAGCTCTTCTGGACATGTCCGTAGAAGACCCTTGGCCTCTGCCAATAAGAAAGGATCTTCTTCAGCAAGGACCATTTGTTTACCCGGACTTAAGGCGGCTTCGTTTGACGGCATGGAAGTTGAGTGGAACATCCTAGCTCAAAGGTCTTTCCCAAAAAGTAATTGCTACTATGGTGCAAGCCAGGAAACCCATGACGTCAAAACATTATCATCATATCTGGCGGAGATATGTCTCCTGGTGCGAGGAACGCACATATCCGTCTGCAGAGTTCCACTTGGGAAGATTCCTTCGATTCCTGCAGACTGGAGTGGATAAAAGCTTACGTCTGGGATCAATTAAGGTCCAGATTTCAGCTCTTTCGTTCTTCTTCCAGAAGAAGTTGGCTATGTTGCCAAAAGTCCAGACCTTCTTGCAAGGTGTACTTCACATACAATCTCCGTTTGTGCCGCCTATGGCACCTTGGGATTTGGAGGTGGTGTTAAGATTTCTACAGTCTTCCTGGTTTGAAGCTCTGACGACGGTAGAAGATAAGTACCTCACGTGGAAGACAGTGATGTTACTGGCCCTGGCTTCTGCTAGGCGTGTCTCAAAATTGGGGGCCTTATCGTGTAAAAGTCCATACTTGGTCTTTTACGAGAACAGAGCGGAACTCAGGACTTGACAGCAGTTCCTGCCGAAGGAGGTCTCCGCATTTCACTTGAATCAACCTATTGTGATTCCGTCCAGTTCTGGCACTTCTGCTCCTCTGGAGGCATTGGATGATGTGCGAGCTTTGAAGATCTATGTCAAGAGGACGGCTCGTGTCAGAAAGACGGATTCCTTGTTCGTGCTGTATGATGCGCAGAAAAAGGGTTGCCCTGCTTCAAAGCAGTCTATTGCTCGTTGGATTAGGCTCACTATTCAACAGGCCTATATGTCGGCAGCCTTACCTGTTCCACAGTCTCTGAAGGCCCACTCTACAAAATCAGCGGGGTCTTCCTGGGCGGCTGCCCATGGAGTCTCGGCCCTGCAACTGTGCCAAGCTGCTACCTGGTCGAGGAAGAACACCTTTGTGAAGTTCTACAAGTTTGATACCCTGGCAAAAGAGGATACCCAGTTTGGGCAGGCGGTGCTGCAGCAGTCTCCGCACGTTCCCACCCGTTCTGGAAGCTTTGGGACATCCCCATCGTACTAATGTGTTCCCCAATATCCCTTATGGATACTAGAGAAAATAGGATTTTGATACGTACCGGTAAATCCTTTTCTCGTAGTCCATAAGGGATATTGGGCACCCGCCTCTGTGCGGTGACTTTCTGCAGGTTCTCTGTTCTGGGTTACCTGTTCAGCTGTTGCTGTTTTGTGTTGCCAGCCGTTGCTGGCTAGGTTATGTTATGGTGTGCTGGTGTGTAGATCTCACCATGCTTATTGTTGTTATGTAATTTCTCCTTTGGGCACTGTTTTACTTATAACTGCCTGTGGAAGGAGGCATAGAGGGGAGGAACCAGCACACCCAGTTGAAGAAATTTAAAGTGCACTGGCTCCTTTGGACCTGTCTATACCCCATCGTATTAATGTGTTCCCCAGTATCCCTTATGGACTCCGAGAAAAGGATTTACCGGTAGGTATCAAAATCCTATTTTTTTATTACACAAAATGTTCCCTTCTCCCGTGCTAGTACTACTTCTTGCTACTCCCCACGGTTGGCCCCATTAGTAGAGTCAAGTGGAACAATAGATACAAAATACAGTATACCAAGAGGGTGCATCAACAATTAATCAATTAAAACATTATAAGCATTCATTGCGTATTATAACGGTGAAACCTAGAGATGCTCGTGAGTCAGCGACTTTTCATAGCCGATGTTACCAATGGCTGACCTTTCCTTAAACCAGGGCTGGCCAAACCGGTCCTCGAGATCTACCAACAGTTCATGTTTTCCAGGCCTCCTGGAGATCTGTAGAATTGTCAGGAATGAATGCAGCACATCTTAATTAGTAATGACTACACCTGTGCACCAGCTAGGTGGTCTGGAAAATGTGAACTGTTGGTAGATCTCGAGGACTGGTTTGGCCAGCTCTGCCTTAAACAGTCTAATTGAGACGATCAATCGCAGGGATATTTCTCGGAATAAACCCTCACACCAACACCCAGAAAAAAAACAGGCTTTTAGCCAATATAAAAACAATCTTTTTAATAACATAAAGTTTGCATAACAATTTGCTACACAATGGGTGGAATTCAATTGTTTGAAAAGTCAGTTGGGTGTCTGTTTTTTCCTGTCTGTTTGATATGAAAAACAGACACCCAACTGACTTTTCAAACATTTGAATTCCCCCCAATGATTACAAATATGCTTACATTACATAAAATAATTCTTAGATATTGACAGGAATACTAAACACCTTTGGGTAGCTCTTTCCAACCACCTGTCTCATATATGTGTATGTACTGTATGTATATATCTCCATACCTCCCAACAGTGTCCCGCGATGGTGGTGGTGGTGGTGAAGAGGGTGTGCGTTGGGAGGCTCTGTCTCTCGCTGCCCTGCTTAGCAGAGCAGCGGTGAATAGATGCTGTGCGCATGCGTACAGCGTCTATTCACAGGTAACAGAGGGAGTGGGTGCATGCCAGCAGCGCAGAGAGCGCTGGGCATGCCCCCTCAGTGACAAAAACGTCAATCCCAAAAAGTCACGCCCCCTTTTCGATAAACCACGCCCCCTTTAGGAAATAGCGCAGATGTCCCTCTTCCCGTACAGCCAACGTTGGGAGGTATGCTTAATCCAAGTACTTTGCTCCAGTGCAGCAGAATCCAATCAAGATCATTTCATATAGTAAAGGCACTCAGACAGCGATGATGCAAATAAAACTGTATTGGCCAAGTACTTTCGAGGACATTACCCCGTCCTCAGGACCACAGAGACAAAGGGTGACAAACACGTGCAAACTTACCCACTTTTGAACCCCTCTACACCACTCTGCTCTAACTACAATGCTTGCATTTCAGGGGCTCCGGTCAGCATTCCACCAGTGTGCGCCATTCAGGTCATCCACACCTACGTGCTCATGGGCGCAGCAAGGGTTAGGCATTCCACAGTCAGGGCAGATACACATAAAAAAACATCATAGATATACTGGATCATATCTTAAAAACATACATATACAAATCTAAAACTTACAGTCATAATAGTACAGATATATTGGGTACCACATATACTGTAACAAAGACTAATATCACCACCGCATTTCTTAATATGAACACAAAAAGAACAAATCGCACAGACAATAAAACTTAATGGACACAAGTCCCATACAGATATATAGCCACACAGGATGAAAAAGCCAGCTGAATATATACAAAATTGAACTCAAATCATAAGAGTTCCAATTGATCCCATGTGGATTATTCTATGTGGGGCAGACCATCCGTAAATTCAAGGAGCGTATGAACTCAAATCATAGCGTTCCAATTGATCTTATCATTCAGCCCCCCTGGTTTTGTAGTACATAATCTTAAAATCCAGCGGGACTCCTTAATTAACAGGGCCTTTGCCCTGTCTCCACCTCCCAAAGATTCTGGAACATGATCTATGATAAAGTATCTAATTGATTCTGAGTGCTTATGTTCTTTAAAATGTCGGCGGGCCGGTTGATCAATGTCTTTACCAGATAGAGATAACCGAATGGCTGAGCGATAAGCATTCATACACTCCTTGAATTTACAGGTGGTCTGCCCCACGTAGAATAATCCACACGGGATCAATTGGAACTCTATGATTTGAGTTCAATTTTGTATATATTCAACTGGCTTTTTCATCCTGTGTGGAGCCACGCTCATCTTGGCTTCTATGCTGCACCTAGGCACACCATGGTTTATTAGCATAAATCTTTACCTATTGTTCTCAGCTGCAATACAATACGGAGAACAATACATCAGGGAATTAAGTCATTACAGCAGGGGATTAAGTCCGACTGCCCTGGCTCACTTAATCCTATTAAATGCCAAGACAAAGGTGGCTCCATCTGTATATACATATTAAGAAATGCGGTGGTAATATTAGTCTTTGTTACAGTATATGTGGCACTCAATGTATCTGTACTATTATGACTGTATATTTTAGATTTGTATATGTATGTTTTTAAGATACATGATCCAGTATATCTACGATGTATGTTATATGTATCGGCGCGGCGGATGGAGCAGAGTGATGTAGAGGGATTTAAAAGTGGGTACGTTTGCACATGTGTTTGTCACCCTTTGTCTATGTGGTACTGAGGATGGGGAACCGTCCCCGAAAGTGCTTGGCCAATACAGTTTTATTTGCATCATCTCTGTCTCTGAGTGCCTTTACTATATGGAATTATATATATATATATATATATATATATGTAAAAATATATATACACTGCTCAAAAAAATAAAGGTAACACTTAAACAACACAATGTAACTCCAAGTCAATCACACTTCTGTGAAATCAAACTGTCCACTTAGGAAGCAACACTGATTGACAATCAATTTCACATGCTGTTGTGCAAATGGAATAGACAACAGGTGGAAATTATAGGCAATTAGCAAGACACCCCCAATAAAGGAGTTGTTCTGCAGGTGGTGACCACAGACCACTTCTCTGCTCCTATGCTTTCTGGCTGATGTTTTGGTCACTTTTGAAAGCTGCCAGTGCTTTCACTCTAGTGGTAGCATGAGACGGAGTCTACAACCCACACAAGTGGTTTAGGTAGTGCAGCTCATCCAGGATGGAACATCAATGCGAGCTGTGGCAAGAAGGTTTGCTGTGTCTGTCAGCGTAGTGTCCAGAGCATGGAGGCGCTACCAGGAGACAGGCCAGCACATCAGGAGACGTGGAGGAGGCCGTAGGAGGGCAACAACCCAGCAGCAGGACCGCTACCTCCACCTTTGTGCAAGGAGGAACAGGAGGAGCACTGCCAGAGCCCTGCAAAATGACCTCCAGCAAGCCAAAAATGTGCATTTGTCTACTCAAACAATCAGAAACAGACTCCATGAGGGTGGTATGAGGGCCCGACGTCCACAAGTGTGGGTTGTGCTTACAGCCCAACACCATGCAGGACGTTTGGCATTTTCCAGAGAACACCAAGATTGGCAAATTCGCCACTGGCGCTCTGTGCTCTTCACAGATGAAAGCAGGTTCTCACTGAGCACATGTGACAGAGTCTGAAGACGCCAAGGAGAACGTTCTGCTGCCTGCAACATCCTCCAGCATGACCGGTTTGGCAGTGGGTCAGTAATGGTGTGGGGTGGCATTTCTTTGGGGGGCCGCATAGCACTCCATGTGTTCGCTAGAGGTAGCCTGACTGTCATTAGGTACCGAGATGAGATCCTCAGACCCCTTGTGAGACCATATGCTGGTGCGGTTGGCCCTGGGTTCCTCCTAATGTAAGACAATGCTAGACCTCATGTGGCTGGAGTGTGTCAGCAGTTCCTGCAAGACGAAGGCATTGATGCTATGGACTGGCCCGCCCGTTCCGCAGACCTGAATCCAATTGAGCCCATCTTGGACATCATGTCTCGCTCCATCCACCAACGCCACATAGACTGTCCAGGAGTTGGCGGATGCTTTAGTCCAGGTCTGGGAGGAGATCCCTCAGGAGACCATCCGCCACCTCATCAGGAGCATGCCCAGGCGTTGTAGGGAGGTCATACAGGCACGTGAAGGCCAGACCAGGGCCGGATTAACAATGGGGCGGATGGAGCTGCAGCTCCAGGCCCCCCATTCAAAATAGGCCCACAGGATCCCTTGCAGTACTGCCAGTGTTGACAGGAAAAAGTTTTTCCTGTCACCCACCAGCCCAGCTTACTCTCCCCCTGACCAGAGCCGGCTTTCTAAGCCGTAAGCACCACCTCCCAGACCTGTAAGAAGCTCCGCCTCCAGGATCCGCCCACAGCTCAGCCTCTGTGATCTGTCCAAGCTCCGCCCCCGGGACCCGTTCAGAGCTCCATCTTCGGGATCCGTCCAAGTTCCGCCCCCGGGACCCGTCAAAGCTCCGCCTCCGGGATCCGTCTAAGCTCCGCCCCCAGGATCCGTCCAGAGCTCTATCTTCGGGATCCGTCCAAGCTCCGCCCCCGGGACCCGTCCAGAGCTCTATCTTCGGGATCCGTCCAAGCTCCGCCCCCGAGACCCGTCAAAGCTCCGCCTCCGGGATCCGTCTAAGCTCCGCCCCCAGGATCCGTCCAAAGCCCCGCCTCCGGGATCCGTCCAAAGCCCTGCCTCCTGTGCACCTTTGGATCATGGATGGCCTGAAGCTTTGCAGACTCTGCTGACAGTGTTAGAACTTTGAAGATGGATCTTCAGCAGGTGGGTAGAGCTGGGGGTCTGTGGGGTTGCCGGGGAAGGGGGGGGGAGGGGAGTTGTGAGTGCTAGATCATTTAGGACAGAGGTCTGCTGCTTGTTTGCACCGTTCACACAGGGGGTCGCAGCTCCTCCTGTGAACATGCTGCACACTCCCCCATCCCATTTTTACTCCTTTCATGTCATCTGCTGCTCTTACACCAGTATCTCCCCCCCCCCCCTTCCCCACCTGTATCCCCCCCTCCTACCTGTATCTCCCCCCTTCTCACCTGTATCCCCCCCCCCTCCCCACCTGTATCTCGCCCCCCCTCCCCACCTGTATCTCCCCCCACCTCCCCACCTGTATCTCCCCCCTTCTCACCTGTATCTCCCCCCACCTGTATCTTCCCCCCCTCCCCACCTGTATCTCCCCCCACCTCCCCACCTGTATCTCCCCCCTTCTCACCTGTATCTCCCCCCACCTGTATCTATACCACCTCCCCACCTGTGTGTCTACCACCTCCCCACCTGTGTGTCTACCACCTCCCCACCTGTGTGTCTACCACCTCCCCACCTGTGTGTCTACCACCTCCCCACCTGTGTGTCTACCACCTCTCCACCTGTATCTATACCACCTCCCCACCTGTGTGTCTACCACCTCCCCACCTGTGTGTCTACCACCTCCCCACCTGTGTGTCTACCACCTCCCCACCTGTGTGTCTACCACCTCTCCACCTGTGTGTCTACCACCTCCCCACCTGTGTGTCTACCACCTCTCCACCTGTATCTATACCACCTCCCCACCTGTGTGTCTACCACCTCCCCACCTGTGTGTCTACCACCTCTCCACCTGTATCTATACCACCTCCCCACCTGTGTGTCTACCACCTCCCCACCTGTGTGTCTACCACCTCTCCACCTGTGTCTCTGTCTCCCTCACCACCTGTATCCCTACCCCCTCCCCACCTGTATGACTCCCCCTCTCCACATATGTTTCTGCCTTCTCTCTACCTGTGCTTCCACCACTCTCTCCATTTGTGTCTCTGTGCCACCTTCACTACCTGTCTCTCTGCCACCTTCACTACCTGTGTGTCCACCCCTATACCTTCCTACTAGTACCTCCGCCTCGTTCGCCACTTGTGCCATTTCCCCCTCCCTACCTGTTTCTCTGCCCTCTCCCCACCTGTGCTTCTGCCCTCCTTTCCACCTGTGTCTCTGCTCCTATCAACCTCTTTCTCTGCCATCCACCCCACCTATGGTTCTGCCTTCTCTCTACCTGTGCTTCTACCTCTGTCACTACCTTCCACTCCACCTGTGTCTTTGCCTTGTCTCCATCTGCACTTCCGCCTCCCTCTCCAAATGCATCTCTGCCTCCCTCCCCACCTGTATCTCTACCCCCTTCTCCCCCTGTGTGTCTGTCTTCTCCCCATCTACGCTTCAGTCTCCCTCTCCAAATGTATCTCTGCCTCCCCCCGCCTGTGTCTCTACTCCTTTCACAACCCGTACTTCCACCCCTCTTGCCACCTGCGCCTCTCACAAACTGTGTAGAAAAGAGGGCAGTGCCTGATAGACCAAATGTAGCAGCAGTTTCATCATGGAGCCATCAGAGTTCCTAATATGAGTAATGCAGGGGACCCTGAATACAATGTGAAGATCAGGTCAGTAGTCTGTGTTGGGGGTATGTCCTGCACATTCCTGTTTCAAGATCCTGCGCATGCCTAAGCCAGCCACTAAGCTGATGCACTGTAGTGAGTATTTAGACATCCAGCGTAGTCCCTCCCATCCCCAGGACCAGGTACGCACCCCTCCCTGCTTCTATACCCAGCTGTCCCCATTTTTTTCCTACTCCTTCCTTCCTCAGGCTCACCCCTCCTTTCCCTCTATCCTGTTGTTCTGCTTCACTCTAAAGGATGAGGTGTGAGTAGTTAACAGTAATGTAGTGTTGGGAGGTAGGTTGGTGAGGTGTAGTGCGGGGATATAGTGTGGGGAGGTAGCGTAGTGATATAGTGCAGGAATGTAGTGTAAGTAGGTAACAGTAATGTAGTGTTGGGAGGTAGGTTGGTGAGGTGTAGTGCGGGGATATAGTGTGGGAAGGTAGCGTAGTGATATAGTGCAGGAATATAGTGTAAGTAGGTAACAGTAATGTAGTGTTGGGAGGTAGCTTGGTAAGGTGTAGTGCGGGGATATAGTGTGGGGAGGTAGCGTAGTGATATAGTGCAGGAATGTAGTGTAAGTAGGTAACAGTAATGTAGTGTTGGGAGGTAGGTTGGTGAGGTGTAGTGCGGGGATATAGTGTGGGGAGGTAGCGTAGTGATATAGTGCAGGAATGTAGTGTAAGTAGGTAACAGTAATGTAGTGTTGGGAGGTAGGTTGGTGAGGTGTAGTGCGGGGATATAGTGTGGGAAGGTAGCGTAGTGATATAGTGCAGGAATATAGTGTAAGTAGGTAACAGTAATGTAGTGTTGGGAGGTAGCTTGGTGAGGTGTAGTGCGGGATATAGTGTGGGGAGGTAGCGTAGTGATATAGTGCAGGAATGTAGTGTAAGTAGGTAACAGTAATGTAGTGTTGGGAGGTAGGTTGGTGAGGTGTAGTGCGGGGATATAGTGTGGGGAGGTAGCGTAGTGATATAGTGCAGAAATGTAGTGTAAGTAGGTAACAGTAATGTAGTGTTGGGAGGTAGCTTGGTCAGGTGTAGTGCGGGGATATAGTGTGGGGAAGTTGCGTAGTGATATAGTGCAGTAAATGTAGTGTAAGTAGGTAACAGTAATGTAGTGTTGGGAGGTAGTTTGGTGAGGTGTAGTGCGGGGATATAGTGTGGGGAGGTAGCGTAGTGATATAGTGCAGGAATGTAGTGTAAGCAGGTAACAGTAATGTAGTGTTGGGAGGTAGTTTGGTGAGGTGTAGTGCGGGGATATAGTGTGGGGAGGTAGCGTAGTGATATAGTGCAGGAATGTAGTGTAAGCAGGTAACAGTAATGTAGTGTTGGGAGGTAGTTTGGTGAGGTGTAGTGCGGGGATATAGTGTGGGGAGGTAGCGTAGTGATATAGTGCAGGAATGTAGTGTAAGTAGGTAACAGTAATGTAGTGTTGGGAGGTAGGTTGGTGAGATGTAGTGCAGGGATATAGTGTGGGGAGGTAGCGTAGTGATATAGTGCAGGAATGTAGTGTAAGTAGGTAACAGTAATGTAGTGTTGGGAGGTAGGTTGGTGAGGAGTAGTGCGGGGATATAGTGTGGGGAGGTAGCGTAGTGATATAGTGCAGGAATGTAGTGTAAGTAGGTAACAGTGATGTAGTGTTGGGAGGTAGATTGGTGAGGTGTAGTGTGGGGAGGTAGCGTAGTGATATAGTGCAGGAACGTAGTGTAAGTAGGTAACAGTAATGTAGTGTTGGGAGGTAGGTTGGTGAGGTGTAGTGCGGGATATAGTGTGGGGAGGTAGCGTATTGATATAGTGCAGGAATGTAGTGTAAGTAGGTAACGTAGTGTTGATCGGTGAGCTCTCTCCCCCAGTCAGCTGACACCGGAATCCTGCTCTGTGACACCGATCAGCTGTCCTGTAAACCGGTACCTCCATTTACAGTGTATGAGATGCCGGTTTACAGCTCAGCTGATCTGGGTCACACAGAGCAGGAGCCCAGTGACCATATGACTGGGGGAGAGAGCTCACTGATCACCGTGCAGCTTAGTGTAAGCAGAGGTAGGAGGGGGTGTCACGGGTGGGAAAGGGGAGTAGACGGTGGCGGCTCATGCGCTGTACAATCTCAGGGTATTTTTCATGAAAAAGAGCTTTCTCACAAGCTCTGTCCCTGTATGCCATAATTGATACTTTCTTGCTATGTATTCAATCATCTCAATGCGATTTTGGTCGAATTTATCACATTCCGTGCACGTCAGATGCGGATTGTGATAAATATGCCCCATAGTGCGGAGATGTAGTGTAGTAGTGGTATAGTGAAGAGATGTAGTGTGGGAGTGAGGAAGTGCAGTTGTATGCCACTACACCCCCCCCCCCCCCCCCCCCTGCCCTCACTCTGTGACGCTAATCACACCAAATGCGCGACATGCAATAGGCCCTTCATAGATTTCAGCTCCAGGCCCATGTGGACCTTAATCTGGCACTGGGCCAGACGCACTACTGAGCCTCATTTTGACTTGTTTTAAGGACATTACATCAAAGTTGGATCAGCCTGTAGTGTGTTTTTCCACTTTAATTTTGAGTGTGACTCCAAATCCAGACCTCCATGGGTTAATAAATGTGATTTCCATTGATCATTTTTGTGTGATTTTGTTGTCAGCACATTCAACTATGTAAAGAACAAAGTATTTAATAAGAATATTTCATACATTCAGATCTAGGATGTGTTATTATAGTGTTCCCTTTATTATTTTGAGCAGTGTATATATTTAGGCAGATGTGAAAAAATGCTGCAAGGTAAGAATGCATTCAAAAATACCGTAGAAGTGTTAATACAGATGTGTCCTCATACAACCTTGCCTGCGATGCAAGGATTCCTGCCATATCGTGGCATTCATGGGTGTGTGCTTACGCACGCATTCGTGCATGAATGCAAGGAACCGACTTGCATTTGCAGCTAGCGGGAGTAAGATGCTCCCGCTGCCCTGTATAGTGAGGGGGAGCCAGTGGCAGATTATGAATACGGGCATTGGGAAAGTATGCTCCCGCTATCCGTAGTTCCATGCAGTTTTCTACGACAGCATTTGCGGATGCATGCGGATGCACATGCCTGCGAATAACAGCCATGTCAAAGGAAAAGTAGCAGTGCTTTCAATAGCAGCATGGCGTGGTGTTCCCGCGATGCGTACACATCGCGGGAACACCACACCATTCTGCTATTAAAAGCAAGGATGTGTGTGCAGTGTGGACATATCTGTAGCTTATTTTTATCAGTTAACAAAATGCAAAGTGAATGAACAGAAGAGAAATCTAAATGAAATATTTGGTGTCACCATCATTTTCCTTCAAAACAGTATCAGTTCTTTTAGGTACACTTGCACACAGTTTTTGAAGAAACTCCGCAGGGAGGTTGTTCCAAACATCTTAGATCTTCTGTGCCTGTAGGCTTGCTCATCTCCTTCTATCTCTCCATGTAGTCCCAGACAGACGCGATGATCTTGAGATCAGGGCTCTGTGGGGGCCTTATCACTTCCAGGACTCTTTGTTCTTCTTTACGCTCAAGATAGTTCTTAATGACATATATTTGGGACTGTTTTCCTGCTGCAGAATAAATTTGTAGCCAATCAGATGTCACTGCATCATGTGTATGTACCTGTCTGTATTTCTCAGCATTGAGGACACCATTAATCCTGACCAAATCCCCAACACCTGTTGCCTGCAGACACTCATTGTATCGCTCTCCAGCCCTTCGGAGAACAAACTGGCTTCTGTTATAGCCAAATATTTCACATTTTGACTCATCAGTCCAGAGCACTTGCTGCCATTTTTCTGCACCTCCGTTCCTATGTTTTCATGCAGTCACTTGGCCTAGTTTCCATGTCGAAGGTATGGTTTTTTGGCTGCAATTCTTCCTTAAGGACCACTTCTGGCCAGACTTCTCATAACAGTAGATGGGTGTACCTGGGTCCCAATGGTTTCTGCCTGTTATAAGTTGAAGGCACTGCTAGACATCTTCTGATTTCGAAGGGAAGTAACCATGATGTGTTTTTCATCTGATGCACTAAGGGCCTAATTCAGACCTGATCACTGGGCAGCGATTTTTGCAGCCCTGCGATCAGATAGTTGCCGCCTACTGGGGGAATGTATTTTAGCTGTGCGATCGCATGTGTAGCAGAGCTGCACAAACTGATTTTGTGCAGTATCTGCGCATCCCAGGACTTACTCAGCCGCTGCGATCACTTCAGCCTGTCCAGGACCAGAACCGACGTCGGACACCCGCCCTTCCAACGCTTTGACACGCCTGCATTTTTCCAGACTCTCCCTGAAAACGGTCAGTTGCCACCCACAAACGCCCTCTTCCTGTCAGTCACCTTGCGATCACCTGTGCGGTCGCTTTTTTCGCACCATCCCATCGCTATGCACCGATCCTCGTTGCTGCGGTCCGTTGCGCCTGCGCATTGCGGCGCATACATATGCGCAGTTCAGACCTGATCGCAGGCTGTGAGAAAACGCACTCTAGCGATCAGGTCTGAATTACCCCCTAAGTTTCCTTGGCCGACCTCTTCATCTGTGGTCCTAAATGTTGCCTGTTTCTTTGTGCTTCAATGCTGAGAAATACAGGGAGGTACTAATCCATCATGCGATACCATCAGGGTGCCGTCTGATTGGCTCCAAATTTATTCTGCAGCAGGACAACAACCTCAACCATACAGACAATGTAATTTAGAACTTTATTCAGTGTAAAGAAGAACAAGGAGTCCTGGAAGTGATGATATGGCCCCCACAGAGCATTAATCTCAATATCATCAAGTTTGTCTGGGATTACATGAGATATGAGAAGTATTTGAGTAAGCCTACATCAATAGAAGCTCAGTGGTTAGTTCTCCAAGATCTTTGGAAAAACCTCCCTGCCGAGTTCCTTCAAAAACGGTGTTCAAGAGTACCTGGAAAAATTGATGCTGTTTTTCAGCCAAAGGGTGCTCACATCAAATATTGATTTGATTTCGATGTCTCTTCTGTTCATTCACTTTGCAATCTGTGTATTGATAAAAATAAACTATTAACACTTCTATTTTTGAAAGCAATCTTACTTTGCAGCATTTTTGTCCATTTCTGCCTAAAATTTTTGCACAGTACTCAACGTGGGTGGCTACATCTAGGCGCGAATGTGCAGGGCCGGCTCTACCATTAGGCAGCTTTAGGCGGCTGCCTAGGGGCGCCACTGAATTCATTTCATCTAGCAAAAAACTGAAAGATGTCTCTGTATGCGGCCTCCTCTTTTTACACTGTGCTACCTGCTGCTGCAGGTCTAACCAGGTGCAGCCACCACTATCAGGCTGTACCACATAGTGCCTCAGCGCTTTCTCTGTGCCGACACGTGTAACATCAAGTCATGTGAAGGCACATAGGAGGCGGATGTAACTATGGCTCCTGAGAGGCGCCCCCATGGCAGCTCCTCATAGCCATAATGCACCTCCTGCAGGAGGGTTGCAGGTTAGGGGGCACCAGGTTGATGATTTGCCTAGGGTGCAGAGCGACCTTGCACCGGCCCTGCGAATGTGCCTCATTTGCCGCAACCATGTGCACATCTAGATGCGCACTTATTTTAGATGCACACACGCCCCATTCAAAGTGAATAGTTTGATAAAAGACGCAGCTTGGTGTGGCTAAGCACAGGCCCACCTAGCCACGTCGGGAGTGCACGTCCCGGCAAGATGTAGACACGATGATTGACTCAGATGAAGATGTTAAAAATCCCCACTGCTGAACATAGCCTACTGTACAAATCTTGCACATGAATCGCTGTCCATTGCTTTCTAGTTTGTGTGCCTGTTGTACACAGTAAAGCAAAATATCGCACTCAGCATGTGTTTGCTGCCCATCCTGGAGAAAAGTATATGGAAAGCAATTACTTTCCAGAAATGTGTCAGATGTATTTTACAGTATTAAATATATATATATACTGTACAGTACATATATATTTTCCACCATGAATGGTCAGTACTGGACCACTGCTAATACCTCCTCAGTCTGGGTATATAATATAAAAGGAATAGGAGCAAAATGTCATATATCTCTCTCTATTCCTTCTTTCTCTAACGTCCTAGTGGATGCTGGGGACTCCGTAAGGACCATGGGAATAGACGGGCTCCGCAGGAGACATGGGCACTTTAAGAAAGAATTTAGATTCTGGTGTGCTCTGGCTCCTCCCTCTATGTCCCTCCTCCAGACCTCAGTTTGAATCTGTGCCCGGACGAGCTGGGTGCTGTTCAGTGAGCTCTCCTGAGCTTCCTGTAAGAAAGTATTTTGTTAGGTTTTTTATTTTCAGGGAGCTCTGCTGGCAACAGACTCCCTGCATCGTGGGACTGAGGGGAGAGAAGCAGCCCTACTCTCTGAAGATAGGTCCTGCTTCTTAGGCTACTGGATACCATTAGCTCCAGAGGGATCATACAAAGGATCTCACCCTCGTCGTCCGATCCCAGAGCCGCGCCGCCGTCCCCCTCGCAGAGCCGGAAGACAGAAGCCGGGTGAGCATAAGAAGCAAGAAGACTTCGAAATCGGCGGCAGAAGACTCCTGTCTTCACTGAGGTAGCGCACAGCACTGCAGCTGTGCGCCATTGCTCCCACACACACCTCACATACCCCGGTCACTGTAAGGGTGCAGGGCGCAGGGCGCAGGGGGGGGCGCGCCCTGGGCAGCAATTGGGACCTCATTGGCAAAAGTTTAGCATATATACAGTTGGGCACTGTATATATGTATGAGCCCCCGCCAAGTAAATGTATATTTAAGCGGGACAGAAGACCGCCGTCGAGGGGGCGGGGCTTCTTCCTCAGCACTCACCAGCGCCATGTTTTTTCTCCACAGCACTGCTGAGAGGAAGCTCCCCAGCCTCTCCCCTGCAGTTACATAGAAGAGGGTAAAAAGAGAGGGGGGGCACATAATTAGGCGCAAAAAAATCAATATAAACAGCAGCTACTGGGTTAACATTAAGTTACTGTGTTATTCCTGGGTTAATAGCGCTGGGGTGTGTGCTGGCATACTCTCTCTCTGTCTCTCCAAAGGGCCTTATGGGGGAATTGTCTTCAGATGAGCCTTCTCTGAGTGTGTGGTGTGTCGGTACGTGTGTGTCGACATGTCTGACGTAAAAGGCTCCCCTAAGGAGGAGATGGAGCAAATGTGTGTGTGTGAGGGTGTCTCCGTCGACAATGCCGACACCTGTTTGGATATGTGTAATTAAGTGCTAAGGTGAATTTATTGCACAAAAGATTAGAGAACAGACAGGGAATCTACCCATGTCTGTCCCTATGTCGCAGAGACCTTCAGAGTCTCTCAATGATCACTATCCAAAATAATAGACACTGATATCGACACGGAGTCTGACTCCAGTGTCGACTACGATAATGCAAAGTTACAGCCAAAATGGCAGAAAAGTATTCAATATATGATTATTGTAATAAAAGATGATTTGCATATCACTGATGACTCATCTGTCCCTGACACAAGGGTACACATGTTTAAGGGGAAGAAAGCCGAGGTAAATTTCCCTCCTCTCATGATGAAAAAGAGCGTGAATCTCCAGACAAGAGACTGCAGTTTCCCACAAAGAATTCTCAGGGAGTATCCTTTCCCTACTAGGGCCAGGATACGATGGGAATCTTCCCCTAGGGTGTCACGTTTGCCCAAAAGGTAGCACTGACTTAACAGCTATCCTCAGGGATCCTGCAGATAGCGTGCACATTCTGGTACACTACTCAGACCGGCGATTGTGTCGGCATGGGTTTATAGCGCTGTAGCAGCGTGGACAGGTACCTTATCAGCAGAGATTGAGACCCTAGTATGTATATATATATATGTATATATAGAGATATATATATATTAAAGATGCTGTCTTAAGAGATATATATATATAAAACATGCCCAAAGACACATTAGTCTACTGGGTTCTAGAGTCAACGCTATGTCGATTTCTGCTTGACGTGTCCTGTAGAATATGCAATGGACAGGTGATGCCGACTTAAGAGGCATATGGAAGGCTGAGGATTGTGTGGAGAAGGGATCTCGGACCTGGTCTCCACAGCTATAGCTGGTAATTCTGATATTTTGCCTTATATTCCTGCACAGCCTAGGAAAGCACGACATTATCAAATGCAGCCTTTCGAACACAAAGAAACAAGAAAGTCCGAGGTGCGTCCTTTCTTGCCAGAGGCAGGGGCAGAGGAAAGAAGCTGCACAACACAGCTAGTTCCCGGGAACAGAAGTCCTCCCTGGCCTCTACAAAATCCACCGCATGTCGCTGGGGCTCCACAGGCGGAGCTAGGCCCGGTGGGGGCAAGTCTTCGTAAGTTCAGCCACAAGTGGGTTCACTCCCTGTTGGATCCCTGGGCAATAGATATTGTGTCTCAGGGATACAAGCTGGACTTTGAGGAGATGCCCCCTCACCGACGGCCCTGCCGGCTTCCCCTCACGAGAGGGAAATAGTGTTAACTGCAATTAACAAATTGTATCTTCAACAGGTGGTGGTCAAGGTTCCCCTCCTTCAACAAGGAGGGGGTTATTATTCGACCATGTTGTAGTCCCATATTGAATTTAAAATCCCTAAACATATACCTGAAAAGGTTCAAGTTCAAGATGGAATCGCTAAGAGCGGTCATCGCAAGCCTGAAAGGGGGAGATTTTGTGGTGTCTCTGGACATAAAGGATGCGTACCTTCATGTCCCCATTTATCCACCTCATCAGGCGTACCTCAGATTTGCGGTACAGGATTGTCATTACCAATTTCAGGCGTTGCCGTTTGTTCTCTCCACGGCCCCGAGAATCTTCACCAAGGTAATGGCGGAAATGATGGTGCTCCTGCGGAAGCAAGGTGTCACAATTATCCCGTACTTGGACGATCTCCTCATAAAAGCGAGATCAAGAGAGCAGTTGCTGAACAGCGTATCACTTTCTCTGGAAGTGTAACGGCAACACGGCTGGATTCTATATATTCCAAAGTCGCAGTTGGTTCCTACGGCTCATCTGCCTTTCCTAGGCATGATTCTGGACACAGACCAGAAAAGGGTTTATCTCCCGATAAAGAGAGCTCAGGAGCTCATGACACCGGTCAGGAATCTATTAAAACCAAAACAGGTGTCAGTGCTTCACTGCACTCGAGTCCTGGGAAGGATGGTGGCATCATACGAGGCCATTCCCTTCGGCAGGTTCCATGCGAGGACCTTCCAATGGGACTTACTGGACAAGTGGTCCGGATCACATCTTCAGATGCATCGGTTAATCACCCTGTCCCCCAGGACCAGGGTGTCACTCCTGTGGTAACTGCAGAGTTCTCACTTTCTAGAGGGACGCAGATTCGGAATTCAGGACTGGGTCCTGGTGACCACGGACGCTAGCCTCCGAGGGTGGGGAGCAGTCACACAGGGTAGAAATTTCCAAGGTCTGTGGTCAAGTCAAGAGACTTGCCTTCACATCAACATCCTGGAACTAAGGGCCGTATACAAAGTCCTACGTCAAGCGGAGCACTTGCTTAGCGACCAACTGGTTCTGAGTCAGTCAGACAACATCACCGCAGCGGCTCAGGTGAACCGCCAAGGCGGCACAAGGAGCAGAGTGGCCATGGCAGAAGCCACCAAAACTCTTCGCTGGGCGGAGAATTACGTAAGCGCTCTGTCAGCAGTGTTCATCCCGGGAGTGGACAACTGGGAAGCAGACTTCCTCAGCAGACACGACCTCCACCCGGGAGAGTGGGGACTTCATTAGGAAGTGTTCACACAGATCACATATCGGTGGGAACTGCCACAGGTGGACATGATGGCATCCCGCCTCAACAAAAAACTACATATTGCGCCAGGTCAAGAGACCCTCAGGCAATAGCGGTAGACGCCCTGGTGACACCGTGGGTGTTCCAGTCGTTCTATGTATTTCCTCCTCTTCCTCTCATTCCCAAGGTGCTGAGGATAATAAGGAAAGGAGGAGTGAGAACAATCCTCATTGTTCCAGATTGGCCACGAAGGACCTGGTATCCAGATCTGCAACAAATGCTCACAGAGGACCCGTGGCCTCTTCCTCTAAGACAGGACCTGTTGCAACAGGGGCCCTGTCTGTTCCAAGTCTTACCGCGGCTGCGTTTGACGGCATGGCAGTTGAACGCCGGATCCTAGCAGAAAAGGGCATTCCGGACGAGGTCATTCCTATGCTGATAAAGGCTAGGAAGGACGTGACAGCTAAACATTATCACCGTATATGGCGAAAAGATGTTTCTTGGTGTGAGGCCAGGAATGCTCCTACAGAGGAATTCCAGCTGGGCCGTTTCCTTCACTTTCTACAGTCAGGAGTGAATTTGGGCCCAAATTTGGGCTCCATTAAGGTCCAGATTTCGGCCCTATCCATTTTCTTTCAAAAAGAGTTGGCTTCTCTACCAGAAGTTCAGACGTTGTAAAGGGAGTGCTGCATATTCAGCCTCCTTTTGTGCCTCCAGTGGCACCTTGGGATCTTAACGTGGTGTTAAATTTACTGAAATCACACTGGTTTGAACCACTTAAAACGGTGGAGTTAAAATATCTCACGTGGAAGGTGGTCATGCTATTAGCCTTGGCTTTGGCTAGGCGTGTGTCAGATTTAGCAGCTTTGTCACATAAAAGCCCCTATCTGGTTTTCCATATAGATAGAGCAGAATTGCGGACCAGTCCACAATTTCTGCCAAAAGTGGTGTCATCTTTTCATATGAACCAACCTATTGTGGTGCCTGTGGCTACTCGTGACTTGGAGGATTCCGAGTTACTGGATGTGGTCAGGGCTTTGAAGGTTTATGTAGCCAGAACGGCTAGAGTCATTTATGTAGCCAGAACGGCTAGAGTCAGGAAAACAGTCGCTGTTTATCCTGTATGCATCCAACAAGCTGGGTGCTCCTGCTTCAAAGCAAACTATTGCTCGCTGGATCTGTAACACAGCAGGCTCATTCTGCGGCTGGATTGCCGCTGCCTAAATCAGTTAAAGCCCATTCCACTAGGAAGGTGGGCTCTTCTTGGGTGGCTGCCCGAGGGGTCTCGGCATTACAACTATGCCGAGCTGCTACTTGGTCAGGTTCAAACACTTTTGCGAAGTTCTACAAGTTTGATACCCTGGCTGATGAGGACCTATTGTTTGCTCAATCGGTGCTGCAGAGTCATCCGCACTCCCCCGCCCGTTTGGGAGCTTTGGTATAATCCCCATGGTCCTTATCCCGGGTAAGACTCATACCAGCCACACCGTATAACTCGTGATACAATACCCAGTTAACAGTATGATAACAACTGAGCCTCTCAACAGATGGCTCAACAATAACCCTATAGTTAGGCAACAACTATATACAAGTATTGCAGACAATCCGCACTTGGGATGGGCGCCCAGCATCCACTACGGACTACGAGAAATAGATTTACCGGTGAGTAAAATCTTATTTTCTCTGACGTCCTAAGTGGATGCTGGGACTCCGTAAGGACCATGGGGACTATACCAAAGCTCCCAAACGGGCGGGAGAGTGTGGATGACTCTGCAGCACCGAATGAGCAAACTCTAGGTCTTTCTCAGCCAGGGTATCAAACTTGTAGACTCTTGCAAAAGTGTTTGAACCCGACCAAGTAACAGCTCGGCAAAATTGTAAAGCCGAGACCCCTCGGGCCACCGCCCAAGCAGAGCCCACTTTCCTCGTGGAATGGGCTTTTACAGATTTAGGGTGCGGCAGTCCAGCCGCAGAATGCGCAAGTTGAATCGTGCTACAGATCCAGCGAGCAATAGTCTGCTTAGAAGCAGGAGCACCCAGCTGGTTGGGTGCATACAGGATAAATAGCGAGTCAGTTTTCCTGACTCCAGCCGTCCCGGAAACATATATTTTTCAGGGCCCTGACTACGTCCAGTAACTTGGAATCCTCCAAGTCCCAAGTAGCCGCAGGCACCACAATAGGTTGGTTCACATGAAAAACTGATACCACCTTAGGAAGGAATTGGGAACGAGTCCTCAATTCCGCCCTATCCATATAAAAAAATTAGATAAGGGCTTTTGCATGATAAAGCCGCTAATTCTGATACACGCCTGGCCGACGCCAAGGCCAACAGCATGACCACTTTCCACGTGAGGTATTTTATCTCCACGGATTTAAGTGGCTCAACCCAATGCGACTTCAGGAAATCCAACACCACGTTGAGATCCCACGGTGCCACTGGAGGCACAAACGGGGGCTGACTATGCAGCACTCCCTTAACAAAAGTCTGAACTTCAGGCAGTGAAGTCAGTTCTATTTTGGAAGAAAATCGATAGAGCCGAAATCTGGACCTTAATGGAACCCAATTTTAGGCCCATAGTCACCCCTGACTGTAGGAAGTGCAGAAATCGACCTAGCTGAAATTCCTCCGTTGGGGCCTTCCTGGCCTCACAGCACGCAACATATTTTCGCCATATGCGGTGATAATGGTTTGCGTTCACTTCTTTCGTAGCTTTAATTAGCGTAGGGATAACTTCCTCCGGAATGCCCTTTTCCTTCAGGATCCGGCGTTCAACCGCCATGCCGTCAAACGCAGCCGTGGTACGTCTTGGAACAGACAGGCCCCCTGCTGCAGCAGGTCCTGTCTGAGCGGCAGAGGCCCTGGGTCCTCTGAGATCATTTCTTGGAGTTCTGGGTACCAAGCTCTTCTTGGCCAATCCGGAACAATGAGTATAGTTCTTACTCCTGTCCTTCTTATTATTCTCATTACCCTGGGTATGAGAGGCAGAGAAGGGAACACATACACCGACTGGTACACCCACGGTGTTACCAGAGCGTCCACAGCTATCGCCTGAGGGTCCCTTTTTGTTGAGGCGGGACGCCATCATGTCCACTTGTGGCCTTTCCCAA
This sequence comes from Pseudophryne corroboree, assembly GCF_028390025.1. Lineage (NCBI taxonomy): Eukaryota > Metazoa > Chordata > Amphibia > Anura > Myobatrachidae > Pseudophryne > Pseudophryne corroboree. Next base: position 1,130,948,193 of record NC_086444.1, on the reverse strand, counting down.
CGGTGTACAATCATTTGGAAGACTTCTGGATGAAGTCCCCACTCTCCCGGGTGGAGGTCGTGTCTGCTGAGAAAGTCTGCTTCCCAGTTTTCCACTCCGGGAATGAACACTGCTGACAGTGCTAACTCATGATTTTCCGCCCATCGGAGAATCCTTGTGGCTTCTGCCATCGCCATCCTGCTTTTTGTGCCGCCCTGTCAGTTTACATGAGCGACCGCCGTGGTGTAGTCTGACTGGATCAGCACCGGCCGGTGTTGAAGCAGGGTCTAGCCTGACTTAGGACATTGTAAATGGCCCTTAGTTCCAGAATATTTTTGTGTAGGGAAGTCTCCTGACTTTCCATAGTCCTTGGAAGTTTCTTTCCTGTGTGACTGCCCCCCAGCCTCGAAGGCTGGCATCCGTGGTCACCAGGACCCAGTCCTGTATGCCGAATCTGCGGCCCTCGAGAAGATGAGCCCTCTGCAGCCACCACAACAGCGAAGCCCTGGCCCTTGGAGACAGGGTTATCCGCCAACGCATCTGAAGATGCGACCCGGACCACTTGTCCAACAGATCCCACTAGAAGACCCTTGCATGGGACCTGGCGAATGGAATTTCTTCGTAAGAAGCTACCATCTTTCCCAGGGCTCGCGTGCATTGATGCACCTACACCTGTATTTGTATTAGGAGGTCTCTGTCTAGAGACGGCAACTCCTTGGACTTCTCCTCCGGGAGAAACCCTTTTTTTCTTGTTCTGTATCCAGAACCATACTCAGGAACAGTAGACGCGTCGTAGGAACCAGCTGCGACTTTGGAATATTCAGAATCCAGCCGTGCTGTTGTAGCACTTCCCGAGAAAGTGCTACTCCGACGAACAACTGCTCCCTGGACCTCGCCTTTATAAGGAGATCGTCCAAGTACGGGATAATTATTTCGGCCATTACCTTGGTAAATACCCTCGGTGCCGGGGACAGACCAACGGCAACGTATGGAATTGGTAATGACAATCCTGTACCACAATTTTGAGGTACTCCTGGTGAGGAGGGTAAATAGGGACATGCAGGTAAGCATCCTTGATGTCCAGTGATACCATGAAATTCTCCAGGCTTGCAATAATCGCCCTGAGCGATTCCATTTTGAACTTGAACCTTCGTATATAAGTGTTCAAGGATTTCAATTTTAGAATGGGTCTCACCGAACCGTCTGGTTTCGGTACCACAAACATTTTGGAATAGTAACCCCGGCCTTGATGAAAGAGGGGTACCTTGATTTCACCTGCTGGAAGTACAGCTTGTGAATTGCCGCCAGTACTACCTCCCTTTCTCCGAGGGCAGCAGGCAAGGCTGATGTGAGGTAACGGCGAGGGGGAGTCGCCTCGAACTCCAGCTTGTATCCCTGTGATACTACTTGCAGAACCTAGGGATCCACCTGTGGGCAAGCCCACTGGTCCCTGAAGTTCCCGAGACGTGCCCCCACCGCACCTGTCTCCACCTGTGGAGCCCCAGCGTCATGCGGTGGACTCAGAGGAAGCGGGGGAAGATTTTTGATCCTGGGAACTGGCTGTCTGGTGCAGCTTTTTCCTTCTTCCCTTGTCTCTGTGCAGAAAGGAAGTGCCTTTGACCCGCTTGCTTTTCTGAAGCTGAAAGGACTGTACCTGAAAATACGGTGCTTTCTTAGGCTGTGAGGAAACCTGAGGTAAAAATTTTTCTTCCCAGCTGTTGCTGTGGATACGAGGTCCCAGAGACCATCCCCCAACAATTCCTCACCCTTATAAGGCAGAATCTCCATGTGCCTTTTAAAATGAGCATCACCTGTCCACTGCCGGGTCTCTAATACCCTCCTGGCAGAATGGACATTGCATTAATTCTGGATGCCAGCCGGCAAATATCCCTCTGTGCATCCCACATATATAAGACGACGTCTTTAATATGCTCTATGTTAGCATAATATTATCACTGTCTAGGGTATTAATATTATCTGACAGGGTATCAGACCACGCTGCAGCAGCACTATTCATGCTGAGGCAATTGCAGGTCTCAGTATAGTACCTGAGTGTGTATATACAGACTTCAGGATAGCCTCCTGCTTTTTATCAGCAGGCTCCTTCAAAGTGGCCGTATCCTAAGACGGCAGTGCCACCTTTTTTGACAAACGTGTGAGCGCCTTATCCACCCTAGGGGATATCTCCCAACGTGACCTATCCTCTGGTGGGAAAAGGTACGCCAGCAGTACTGCTTATTATCAGTTTCTTATCGGGGGAACCCACGCTTCTTTACACACTTCATTCACTCATCTGATGGGGGAACAAAACACTGGCTGCTTTTTCTTCCCAAACATAAAACCCCTTTTATGTGGTACTTGGGTTCATGTCAGAAATGTGTAACACATTTTTCATTGCCGAGATCATGCAACGGATGTTCCTAGTGGATTGTGTATATGTCTCAACCTCGTCGACACTGGAGTCAGACTCCGTGTCGACATCTGTGTCTGCCATCTGAGGTAACGGGCGTTTTTTGAGCCCCTGATGGCCTTTGAGATGCCTGGGCAGACGCGGGCTGAGAAGCCGGCTGTCCCACAGCTGTTACGTCAACCAGCCTTTTATGTAAGGAGTTGACATTGTCGGTTAATACCTTCCACCTATCCATCCACTCTGGTGTCGGGCCCACAGGGGGCGACATCCCATTTATCGGCCTCTGCTTCGCCTCCACGTAACCTTCCTCAACCAACATGTCAACACAGTCGTACCGACACACCGCACACACACAGGGAATGCTCTGACTGAGGACAGGACCCCACAAAGTCCTTTGGGGAGACAGAGAGAGAGTATGCCAGCACACACCAGAGCGCTATATAATGCAGGGATTAACACTATAACTGAGTGATTTTTCCCCCAATAGCTGCTTGTATATACAGATTTGCGCCTAAATTTAGTGCCCCCCCTCTCTTTTTAACCCTTTGAGCCTGAAAACTACAGGGGAGAGCCTGGGGAGCTGTCTTCCAGCTGCACTGTGAAGAAAAAATGGCGCCAGTGTGCTGAGGGAGATAGCCCCGCCCCTTTTTCGGCAGACTTTTCTCCCGCTTTTTTCATGGATTCTGGCAGGGGTAATTTATCACATATATAGCCATGGGACTATATATTGTGATGATTTGCCAGCCAAGGTGTCTTCTATTGCCCTCAGGGCGCCCCCCCCCAGCGCCCTGCACCCATCAGTGACCGGAGTGTGAGGTGTGCATGAGGAGCAATGGCGCACAGCTGCAGTGCTGTGCGCTACCTTGTTGAAGACAGAAGTCTTCTGCCGCCGATTTTCCGGAACACTTCTTGCTTCTGGCTCTGTAAGGGGGCCGGCGGCGCGGCTCCGGGAACGAACACCAAGGTCGGGTCCTGCGGTCGATCCCTCTGGAGCTAATGGTGTCAGTAGCCTAAGAAGCCCAAACTACCACCAGTTAGGTAGGTTCGCTTCTTCTCCCCTTAGTCCCTCGCTGCAGTGAGTCTGTTGCCACTGTTGCCAGCAGATCTCACTGTAAAATAAAAAAACTAAAATATACTTTCTTTCTAGGAGCTCAGGAGAGCCCCTAGTGTGCATCCAGCTCAGCCGGGCACAAGATTCTAACTGAAGTCTGGAGGAGGGTCATAGTGGGAGGAGCCAGTGCACACCAGTAGTCTAAAGCTTTCTTTTAGTTGTGCCCAGTCTCCTGCGGAGCCGCTATTCCCCATGGTCCTTACGGAGTCCCAGCATCCACTTAGGACGTCAGAGAAATAAGATTTTACTTACTGGTAAATCTATTTCTCGTAGTCCGTAGTGTATGCTGGGCGCCCGTCCCAAGTGCAGACGTCTTCTGCAATACTTGTATATAGTTATTGCTGCAATATGGGCTATGTTATTGTTGCATCAGGGTTGAACTGATGCTCTGTTGTTGTTCATACTGTTGACTGGGTAAGTTTATCACAAGTTATATGGTGTGATTGGTGTGGCTGGTATGAGTCTTACCCTGGATTTCCAAAATCCTTTCCTTGTACTGTCAGCTCTTCCGGGCACAGTTTCTCTAACTGAGGTCTGGAGGAGGGACATAGAGGGAGGAGCCAGAGCACACCAGAATCTAAATTATTTCTTAAAGTGCCCATGTCTCCTGCGGAGCCCATCTATTCCCATGGTCCTTACGGAGTCCCCAGCATCCACTACGGACTACGAGAAATAGATTTACCGGTAAGTAAAATCTTATTTTCTTGCTTTACTGTAAATCACAAACAACTGCCATCAACAAATGCCGAAAAATGCACAATGTCCTGTAACCAGCCCTGCAAGTGGGCGGGTATGGCGCACCCCTAAGAATTCTGCCGCGGGCAGCGCCGCTCACTGTGGCGTGCTCACCGGGTCCCCCTGCTGCCGCTGTGTGCTTCCGCATTGGCACCACCCCTTCTCAGCCTGCTTGGAGCATGATCGTGATAGCTGGGGGCTGGCTGGGCGTGGTGTGACTCGTGATCTTGAGCAGCGGCAAGTAGCAGGGACACTCAGGACGGGGGAGCCGCGCTGCATTAGGCGCAGTCTGGTGTGTGCAGCCTGGGACAGAGAGCAGCCTGAGTCTGACTGCCTGAGTGAGGTACACTGTCTGTACTAGCCTAGTATATTAAAACAGTGTCAGCAGCCGTGTATGTATATGTATATATATATATATATATATATATATATATATATATATAGAGAGAGAGAGACAGAGAGAGACAGAGAGAGACAGAGAGAGAGAGACAGAGAGAGGGAGAGAAAAGCAGGAATCAGCGGCACTCTGCAGACGGAGTATCAGGATAAAAGGTCTTTAATACGGTCCTACGCCATTTCGGGGACTAGGCCCCGTCTTCAGGGACAAATCATAGTGTATGATTTGTCCCTGAAGACGGGGCCTAGTCCCCGTAACGACGTAGGACCGTATTAAAGACCTTTTATCCTGATACTCCGTCTGCAGAGTGCCGCTGATTCCTGCTTCTCCGTATTGGATCTTGCCATAGATCGCAGAGGGCACCGCAGCAAGTACAACCTTATACCCAATTGAGTGCCGAACCTTTTCCATTGTCTATATATATATATATATATATATATATATATATATATATATATATATTTACTTATTAGGATAGTTATATTTGGTGCTGCAGCTGCTGCTGTGCTCAGCGGTGCAAGTGGGCGGGTACGGGTGGGTACGGCGTACCCTTAAGAATTTAGCCGTGGGTACGCCGTACCCACCGCCGACGGGCCGTCGCTCCCTCCCTCCACTGCTGCTGTCCTGTGTGTGAGGGGAGGAGAGCGCAGCGTGCGCCTCTCCCGCCCCTCAGTGTCTACCTTCAATTCAGCGCTGGCCCGGATCGGCACTGAATTGAAGGTAGACACCCGCACCGCCGTCGGAGACTGAGGGGCAGGAGAGGCACACACTGCGCTCTCCTCCCATCACAGACAGGACAGCAGCAGCAGCGGTGAGCAGCAGGGGAAGGGGGAGGGGCATGTGTACCTGGCACTGGGGGCATATCTGGCACTGGGGGGACATGAGTATCTGGCACTGGGGGCATATCTGGCACTGCGGGGACATGTGTATATGGCACTGGGGGCATATCTGGCACTGGGGGAGATGTGTATTTGGCACTGGGGGCATATCTGGCACTGCGGGGACATGTGTATCTGGCATTGGGGGCATTTCTGTATCTGGCAGTGGAGGCATATCTGGCACTGTGGGGGCATTTCTGTATCTGGCACTGGGGGGACAAGTGTATCTGGCACTGAGGGCATTTGTGTATCTGGCACTGGGGGCAATGTATATCTGACACAGTGGGGGCATTTGTGTATCTGGCACTGTGAGGCAATGTATATCGGGCACTCTGAGGACATTTGTGTATCGGGCACTGTGGGGCAATGTATATCGGGCACTCTAAGGACATTTGTGTATCTGGCACTGTGAGGCAATGTATATCAGGCACCCTGAGGACATTTGTGTATCTGGCACTGTGAGGCAATGTATATCGGGCACTCTGAGGACATTTGTGTATCTGGCACTGTGGGGCAATGTGTATCTGGCACTGTGGGGCAATGTATATCTGGCACTGTGGGGCAATGTATATCTGGCACTGTGGGGCAATGTATATCTGGCACTGTGGGGCAATGTATATCTGGCACGGTGGGGCAATGTATATCTGGCACGGTGGGGCAATGTATATCTGGCACGGTGGGGCAATGTATATCTGGCACTGTGGGGCAATGTATATCTGACACTGTGGGGCAATGTATATCTGGCACTCTGGGGGCATTTGTGTATCTGGCACAGTGAGGCAATGTATATCTGGCACTGTGGGGCAATGTATATCTGGCACTGTGGGGCAATGTATATCTGGCACTATTGGGGTAATGAATATCTGGCACTATTGGGGTCATATGTGTATCTGCCCCTCCCCCATATGTGTATCAAGCCCCCATTTTCATTGGCCGCGCCCCATGTGGCATATGGCCATACCCATTTTTTGGGCACGCGCACACAGTACCTGTAAGACATTTTTTCTACTTGCACCACTGCCTGTAACCTCCTTGTAGCATTACAGTTATGGAATGACGTGCGTGCTGTGGGGCTAGTGACCAGAATACCAAATTTGTCAAATGGAAAAGAAAGCAATATAAGTGATGGATTTTTTTACTTGACATTAATTCCCCAAAGGTTTGTGTAAGAAAACCTTCCTAGAGATCAGTCACACTCGAGGAAATCCGACCATTGTCATGAAGAGTAACGTTATCTACTATTTAATTTATTATTGTGCTGAATTTATAGTAGCCAGCAATAACAATGTATCTCCTTCCAGTGAACATGCTGTATTTGGAAACATGCCATGCCCTGCTGACTGCAAGAAGCCGTACTCTTGTTTGCATGGAGCTAGAACAAATGATGTACTGACATGAGAGCCAAGAAATCTGCAAATTAGTTGTTCATTTCCAGAGCATAGTCAGCTGTGTAATTACTTCCTGCAGAAAATGAATGTACATATTGGATCAAGCAAACACCAATGACCTTACGCAGGAGTCACTCTAGCAGCAAAAAGCGCTTCATGCATTTCATGTGAAAAGAAATATAAACATACAAAGCAGAGCTCGTCACAGATAACGTGGCATACTGTATTTAGAGACCCCTACAGTACATGGAAACATGCAATTCTTCAACCATTTTGTGCATAGAGGCTACTACAGTGGGCGGCTGTTTCAAATAATTTATCTCCTATAGAAACTCTGTTGGCATCACTAGTGTCCTTTTCTTTGGACCTCTACCAAAAACAAAAAGGTCCAAATAAAATGGCTGAGATAATATCACCAGTACCGAGCACATCAGAGATTTCTGTAATATATTTTTACTGAGAGACAGCAGAGCAGGGGAAAAAAAACAAAATTAATGGAAAATAACATTTAGGTCATAATATGGTAGATGTTTTGATCAAACATTATTGTTTTCACAGTTAATATACAGTGTATAATCATATGTCCACTTCAGTGGACATCACGCAGTACAAAGATCCATACTGCATGCTAGGCTTATCCTTGCATATAGGCCTAACCTAAATATTTTCTTCAAATAATAGCCATATATGCCAGTTGGCATATATACAGTATAGCTTTTTTTCTGGTATTCTAATTTATCACTTTATGGGGAGATATACGGTATCAAACTTTCTAAAGAAGACAGATGGAGAAGTTTCCCATAGCAACTAATCAGATTATATCAGTGACGTGCGGTGGGGTGAGGCAGAACCTTTCCAGCCATACTAACGTTTGTGCCAGAGTTTTGACTGTATGAAGTATATGAAAAATACAAAGAATTTGTTTGAAATATCTTCTTTGCATTATTCTAATAATTTTTATAGCCAAAACTCTGGAGTAAAAATTCTATGGCCTCACCTGCCTATCTTTTCCGCACATCTCTGATCAAAACTCACCAAATTTCCAGGAGTTTATACTACTGCACCTGTGTATAATGCCCAGATGTACGCTTTGGCTCATACTGTATATTCCATGTAAATCTGGCTCTGGTGCTAGACAGTGCCTCCTGAGTCATTTAGCTCACCGCACGTCCCTGGATTATATACTTTTATACAATGACTACTGTATAGCACTTATAGTATGTGCATTGTGTTCTTAGCTGATGCTTTTCTCCCTACATCACAGTAATGGTGCCCATACACTTGTGAGATAATCAGTGCTAACCTTCGATTTCGACCTCATCTGTGAGAGAAATCGAAGGATTGTATGCACATTTTAGGTACCTTGAGCGGCGATGCGATACGCCGCTCAAATGTCACGTCTCAAGATATTATGTGCTGCACTTAATATCTCTCGCATCGCAGTGCGATCGCCACTTAATATTTCTCGCATCGCAGTGCGATCGCCACTCCCACTCAGCGGTGACATGCCGATCACGTGATTACCATGCGATCTATTGCATGATCGCATGGTAATCACTTTGGCTGTTCAGGTGATATTTCATCGCACCTGAACTGCCGGTGCGATGCCCCGCGATATCGCGTCGTGGGGCATCGCACAAGTGTATGGGCACCATAAGTGACCAAGGGAAATTGGAGATATTGCTACCATGGGTGGCTCCAGAGGTCAGTTCAATTTTCAAATAGGCAAAGCACACCAACTGCCAGTGAGTCAGTTTGAAATGGTGGCAGTTGGTGTGGCTTCCTTATTTGAACTGATCTGCAGCTCCACCTCTGGAGCCACCACTGGTTGCCACTAGAAACCAAACAGGTTCTAGCTGTAATTTTCTGCCCTATACTACATAAATAATAACTTGATTCTGATTGGTTGCTATTGCTATGAGCTTCACTGACACTTTTCCTTATTAGAAGGTGTGATAACATCCCTGCAAGCGTTAACTTCTCCAGTTTATCTGTTTTGAAGGTTTGATACATCTAACCTTAAGGGGCATATAGTATTTATCACAATCCGCATCTCAGATGCAGAAGGGATGTGATAAAATCGTCCCAACTCACAATGCGATAATTGAATACATCGCAGCAATGCTGCACACGTGCCACCGCCGCCACCAGATATGTCCCACCCCCTGCACTTACCTGGTGATTGGTGACCCAGTGAGCTCCTCCGACTCTGGTCATCTGAGCTTCCAGCTCTGCGATCCCATCATCTGATGTCTCTGCTGAAAACCTGAGATGCCGGTTTACAGCAGACATCAGATGACTGGTGTAACAGAGCAGGAAGCCGGAGATGACTGGAGTTACGGAGGAGCTCACTGGGTCACCAATCACTGAACCTTAGAGTATGCAAGTTATTATTATTATTTTTTAATGGTGATCAGCCCGTGGTCTTATTAAGTGCACATGGCTGATCACAGGCACCGACTCCTGACTCTACTCTGCCTGTCAGAGTGTAGAAGGAGCTGAGGAACCAGAAGGAAGCTGTGATAATGCTATCTCAAGATTTGTAAAAAAAATTATACATTTGTTTTTTTAGTTAATTAGGCCAGATTGCATTTCCCATTACAACATTACAAATATGGGCAATGTGATCTGATTACTAATAAAAATGTGATTTTAGGGCTTGGAGGATAATTTTGCTAATTCTCCTTCAATTGCTCTTTAGTACATTGGCCCTCATTCCGAGTTGATCGCTCGCTAGCTGTTTTTAGCAGCAGTGCAAACGCTAAACCGCCGCCCTCTGGGAGTGTACCGTATCTTAGCTTAGCAGAAGTGCGACCAAAAGGATCGCAGAACGGGGTTAATTCTTTTTCAAGCAGTTTCTGAGTAGCTGCAGACCTACTCCTTCTATGCGATCACTTCAGTCTGTTTAGTTCCTGTTTTGACGTCACAAACACGTCCTGCGATCGGCCAGCCACTCCCCCGTTTCCCTCGGCACGCCTACAGTTGTACCTGACACGCCTGCGTTTTTTAGCACACTCCCGGAAAATGGTCAGTTACCTCCCAGAAACACCCACTTCCTGTCAATCGCTCACAATCAACAGAGTGACGGAAAAGAGTCGCTCGACCTTGTGTGAAACTGCATCGTTTTTTGTGAAAGTACGTCGCGTGTGCGCACTGCGGCCCGTGCGCATGCGCATAAATGCCGATTTTTAGCCTGATCGCTGTGCTGCGAACAGCGGCAGCTAGCGATCAACTCGGAATGACCCCCATAATGTGATACTAAAATAACGTGAAACCAAACAAGTGTGAAAACCCATTTTTTTACATTATTTTTGTAAAAATAATGTGGATAAATATGCCCGTAAGTGTGCAGATGCCAAAAATATCATGTAGCTGATCCTACTAGCAGTTTCACGATTATTGGGAAACTGCGCATGAACCATTCTGAGCATGTGCAGAACGGGTCCTGCAATTGCTTTGTAGTAATGTGAACGCCTCTGCCTGATTGAAAGGCAAAGGTGTTTGGAAGGACGGTCGGTGGTGGCCGGCAATGCCGGAAACGGGGCGTGTCACCCCCGTTTTCCTGGAATGGTGAGGCCAAGGACTGTGTCACGAGACGCAGTTATCTTGGCCTTGCAAGCCTCCCTGCGACAGCAAGCTTGAGTAAGTTGAGGCCGATGGTCGGGAGGTTTGATCACAGACTGCGACTTTGGCTGCAGTGCTGTGATCGCAAATGCAGCAAGAAGGTGGATTGCATTTGCAAAACTGCTGTGATCCATGCTGAATTATGCCCTGAGAACAGAAATGCACAGTCATACTCATTTCCAATGAGACAGGGACATAATATACACTCATACCTCCCAACTGTCCCGATTTTGGCAGGACACTCCTGTTTTTCACAGCCTGTCCCGCTGTCCCACCCGCAACCCTGTGGGAGGGGCAGTTGGGAGATCCCACCCCTGTTTTCGCAGCTCTGATTACAGCAGCATCTATTCCCCGAGCTCACTGAACACTGTCCATGCCCCCACAGTGACTAAAATGGGGGGGGCATGGTTTGTGATTGCGGCGTTTGCCCCAAGGCCACGCCACCTTACCACAAGGTCACAGCACCTTACCGTACGGCCACACCCCCAGATTTGGGCGCGCGCGTTACTGTCCTTCCTTTCCCAGTACAAAAGTTGGGAGGTATGTACACTTGCACCAAATGTACCAGTGTGGATCAGTGTGTCACAGTAAAGAACGTGCTCAATAATCTGTTCAGTGAGAGGCTTGTTCCGGATACACCTATTTGTGAGCATTTACGTCACATCTTCCCAGTAATTGGGATTTCAAGAGCAAGGAAGTGGAATATAACAGCATTTCAGAGAAGAAAGCCGAGTAATCAATAAACAGGCTCACGTAAGGTAGCCGCACAGATCCTGCCAGCTGAGCCCTTCTGTACTTTTCTGTCACAATCATTAATTTCCAGTAACTGCTAAGAAATAACCTCCAATGCTTCAAAGCAATTTTCTTTGTACAACATGTTATGTGCGTTTGATTAATGTACTCACTTCTCCCTGTTGTATATGATAAATTCTTTCCTCACGGTGTCTAAGCACTGCTGCAGGTGTCCATTCTGGAAGAGAGATCGGACATTACACCAACTCGCAGATGGCTATTGCGCAATAACCATGGACAGTAGTGATTTACAGTCGCAGAAAGGATGCAAAACTTTTATACTTCAGAAACAAAGCAGGAAATATAAAATGTAAGAAAAGTTAATTCTTATATAATTAAACATTTAGGCACAATACCCTCTATACATAAAAATCATTATTTGGCATTATATAGGTGACATTTAATCAATAATTGCATAACTCGTCACAATATTTCAGGGGAATAAGGGGTCTATGTACTAAAGCCTTGGAGAGAGATAAAGTGGCCGGAGATAAAGTACCAGCCAATCAGCTCCTAGCTGTCATATTTCAAACCCAGTCTATGACATGGCAGTTAGAAGCTGATTGGCTGTTACTTTATCTCCATCCACTTTAACTCAATCCAAGGCTTAGTGAATAGACCCCAAAGTGCCATCCAACCAGCTCCTAATAGTTTTATAAACGCAGCCTGTAACATGGCAGATAGGAGCTGATTAGCTGGTGCTTCATCTCCATCCACTTTATCTCTCTTCAAGGCTTAGTACATAGACCTATATAGCTGCTCCATAATTGCTCAGTAATATACATATACGTATGGTAAGCAGTGGGAACACAGTTAAATGATTTTGTGCTCACTATGGACAAAACTTATATATATATATATATATATATTATATACACACACACACACACACACACACACACACACACAAATTACTTCACTTAGATAGATGTCGAAGAAACCTTGATGTGCAGGTCACAGCCGATTATGCTGTAAGTTGGGTACGCTGCACCATTATTTATATATAAGAGCACAGTCTGGGAAACTTGTAGCAGAGGGAGTGGTCCATAGAGAACTTCTATTGTGGTGGACTTTAAACAAACCTTTATATGTGGATCCTACCTCACTTTGGTGTGAGTACGGTACGCTAATCTATTGAATCTATTAGTGGTGAAGGAGAAATCCCCTATAAATCACCATCTTCTACCGTGCTGCACCAATAGTACTTATGTATTCCAAACTTACTACACTATGGGGTATATGCAATTGCGGTCGAATTCCAGCTGGAATTCGACCGTTTTTAAATTCGACACAATTCGACAGTCAGACACCCTCCCGCCGGGACCCGAATTCGACATATTCAATAAAAAACGGATTCGACAGTCCCGCTGTCGAAAAACGGACCAATTGACGATAGTGTGCATCCTGGATTCGACTTCATTGATGGCACAAAAGTGTTTAAAAAATCAAGGAAAAAAAAAATGCGTGGGGTCCCCCCTCCTAAGCATAACCAGCCTCAGGCTCTTTGAGTCGGTCCTGGTTGTAAAAATACGGGCAAAAAAATGACAGGGGATCCCCCGTATTTTCACAACCAGCACCGGGCTCTGCGTCCGGTCCTGGTGCAAAAAATACGGGGGACAAAAGATGTAGGGGTCCCCCGTATTTTTCACACCAGCACCGGGCTCCACTAGCTGGAGAGATAATGCCACAGCTGTGGGACACTTTTATATCGGTCCCTGCGGCCGTGGCATTAAATCCCCAACTAGTCACCTATGGCCGGGGTACCCTGGAGGAGTGGGGACCCCTTCAATCAAGGGGTCCCCCCCCTCCAGCCACCCAAGGGCCAGGGGTGAAGCCCGAGGCTGTCCCCCCACATCCAAGGACAGCGGATGGGAGGCTGATAGCCAAGTGACAAAATAAAGAATATTATTTTTTTGTAGCAGAACTACAAGTCCCAGCAAGCCTCCCCCGCAAGCTGGTATTTGGAGAACCACAAGTACCAGCATGCAGGGGGGAAACGGGCCCGCTGGTATCTGTAGTTCTACTGCAAAAAAACAAAACAAAATAAAAACAGTACACAAACACCGTGATAGTAAAACTTTATTACATACATGCACACCGACACACACATACTTACCTATGTTGACACGCCGATTCGGTCCCCTTCACCAGTAGAATCCATGGGCTACCTGTAAATAAAATTATACTCACAAAAATCCTGTGTAGATCTGTCGTCTTCTCCTTGTAATCCACGTACTTGGCAAAATAATAAAACGCAAAACCCGGACCACGCACTGAAAGGGGTCCCATGTTTACACATGGGACCCCTTTCCCCGAATGCCGTGAGCCCCCGTGACTCCTGTCACAGAGGGTCCCTTCAGCCAATCAGGGAGCGCCACGTCGTGGCACCTTCCTGATTGGCTGTGCGCGTCTGAGCTGTCAGGCGGCGTATAGCACTATGCCGCTCCATTATATTCAATGGTGGGAACTTTGCGGTCAGTGGTTAACCGCGAGTAACCTCAACCGCTGACCGCAAAGTTCCCACCATTGAATATAAACACAGGCGTGGCTGGGCGAACGCTGGGCGGGTTTGTGACGTCAAATCTGGAACTGAATAGTCTGAAGTGATTGCAAGCGCTGAGTAGGTTTTGAGCTACTCTGAAACTACACAAAAATATTTTGCAGGCGCTCTGCGATACAACCGTTCGCACTTCTGCTAAGCTGAAATACACTCCCAGTGAGCGGCGGTGTTTAGTGTTTGCACGGCTACTAAAACTAGCTAGCGAGCGATCAACTCGGAATGACCCCCTGTGCTCCTACTGCTTGCCATTGTCTATTTGTAGTTTGGGTGAACATACCTGATAGTTCAGAGTTTGCAGCTCCTAGTGTGCGCAGTAATAGACTCCTGTTTTTATTATTATTGTTATTACATTTTATTTATAAGGCACCACAAGTGTTTTCAGTGCCATACAAAGCACAGCACAGGGAGACAAAACTTAGCATAACAGTAAATAATAACAAAAACAGAGTGCAGGTAACAAAGAGCACCACAATTCTCAAAACATAATACAGCTTAGATGTATGTAGTGAGGGAGTAATCATTGTACTACTTGGGGCTGGCGGCCGTAGATAGAGAGGAGCCTTTACCAGTAGGAGAAAAAGCAGGTAAAGATGGTCGCTGAGTGAAATGTGTCGAGAAGAGGGCTTAGACAACAAGAGGAAAGAGGGCCCTGCTCTGAAGAGCTAACAATCTAGTGGGGAGGGGCGACAGACAGATGACATCAGGTGCAAGCAAGCAGGAGGAAGCCTGATGGCAGTATGCAGGCAAAGCAGAGATGTTCAAGGCATGAGGCAGGGGGATGGAGGAGCAGCCTGAGGACTAGGTTATGCATCGGAAGGGTATGCTTTGATAAATAGGTGGGTTTTCAGTGCCCGTTTGAAGCTTTGCAAGGTCGGGAAGAGTCTAATGGAGCGGTGGAGAGTGTTCCACTGAAGGGGTACAGCACGGGCAAAATCTTGAACTCGAGCATGGGAAGCAGTGACCAAGGCAGAGGAGAGGCGGCGGTCATTGGCCGACCATAGTGGGCGGGAGGGAGTATGAAGGGAGAGGAGGTAGGAGAAGTAGGGAGCAGAGATGGCCTTGTATGTGAGGGTGAGGAGTTTGAAGAGGATTCTGTAGGGGAATGGGAGCCAGTGTAGAATTTGTCGTAGGGGAGTGGCAGAAGTGGAGCGGAGGGAGAGGAAGATGAGCCTAGCTGCAGAGTTGAGGACAGATTGGAGGGGAGCGAGGTGGGAGCAAGGGGGTCATTCCGAGTTGTTCGCTCGCTAGCAGTTTTTAGAAGCCGTGCAAACGCTAAGCTGCCTCCCACTGGGAGTGTATTTTAGCTTAGCAGAAGTGCGAACGAAAGGATCGCAGAGCTCAAAACCTACTCAGCGCTTGCGATCACATCAGACTGTTCAGTTCCTGTTTTGACGTCACGAACACGCCCTGCGTTCGCCCAGCCACGCCTGTGTTTTTCCTGGTACGCCTGCATTTTTTCAAACACTCCCCGAAAACGGTCAGTTGACACCCAGAAACGTCCACCTCATGTCAATCACACTGCGGCAACCAGTGCGACTGAAAAGCTTCGCTAGACCCTGTGTGAAACTACATAGTTCGTTGTAGTAGTACGACGCGCGTGCGCATTGCGCCGCATACGCATGCGCAGAAGTGCCGTTTTTATGTCTCATCGCTGCACAGCGAACAAATGCAGCTAGCGATCAACTCAGAATGACCACCCAAGTGAGACCAGTGAGGAGAACATTGCAGTAGTCGAGTCGTGAGATGACCAGTGAGTGGATAAGCTTAGTTGCACTCTGGGAGAGAAATGGCCTGATGCAAGCAATGTTGCATAGCTGGAACCGACAAGATTGCGCTAGAGCTTAGATGTAGGGTGCAAAGGAGAGGGAGGAGTCAAGAGTGATGCCCAGGCATCGGAGCTGGGGAACGGAGGAGATGATGGTGTTGTCAACAGTGATAGAGATATTTGTAGGGGGTGTTGCTCTGGCTGGGGGAAAGATAATGAGTTCAGTTTTGTCCATATTGAGCTTCAGAGAGCGCTCAGACATCCAGGAGGAGATGGCAGAGAGGCAGCTGGAGACCTGAGAGAGGACAAAGGGGGACAGATCAAGAGAGGAGAGGTAGAGTTGTGTGTCATCAGCATAGAGGTGGTATTGAAGGCCAAAGGAGTTAATGAGCGCACCCAGGGAAGAGGTGTACAGGGAGAACATAAGGGGGCCTAGGACAGAACCCTGAGGGACACCAACAGGAAGGATGGAAGGGTGTTAGGTGGTTTCGGAGGTAGACACAGAGAAGGAGCGGTTAGTGAGGTATGAGGCAAACCAGTCAAAGACGGTGCTAGAGAGGCCAACATTTTGGAGTGTGCGGAGGAGGAGAGGGTGATTCAGGCAGCAGAGAAGTCCAGAAGGATGAGCAGAGAGAAGTGGCCTCTGGATTTGGCCGAAAGCAGGTCATTGGTGACTTTCACCAGGGCAGTCTCGGTGGAGTGAAGTGGGCGAAAGCCAGATTGTAGTGGATCAAGGATGGAGTTGTCAGAGAGGTAGCTAGTGAGACGGCTGTAGACCAGTCGTTCCAGTAGTTTGGAGGCGAAAGGGAGAAGAGAGATGGGTCATTAGCTAGTGAGTGATGAAGGGTCGAGGTTTTTATTTTTGAGAATAGGGGAAACCGGAGTATGTTTGAATGGTGGGGGAAAGATGCCGGTAGAGAGCGATAGGTTAAAGAGGTGAGCCAGGTGCGAGCAGGCAGTGGGGGTGAGAGAGTGGAGAAGATGGGAGGGGAGGGGGTCCAAGGGGCAGGTTGAGGGGGGCGAGGATAAGATGAGGGAGTGGACTTCCTTGTATGAGGTGGGAAGCAGGACAGGGTGGGATAGATGGAGGGGAGGGATGGTGAGGGCATGGGGGCAGCAGAGGGGTGACGGAAGGAGATGTAATTTTGGATATCCTCAATTTTGGTGATGAAGAAGGAGGCAAAGTCAGTGGCAGTGAGGGAGGAGGGAAGGGGAGGAGGAGGGGGGCGAAGGAGAGTGTTGAAAGTTTCGGCGTGGACTGGAGGACTGAGAAGAGATGAGTGCTTGAAAAAAGGATTGCTTGGCGAGAGAAAGAGCAGAGCTGTAGGAGGAGAGGATAAACTTGAAATGGAGGAAATCCGCCAGAGACTGGGATCTCCTGCAGGAGCATTCTGTTTTGTATACATATATGTATGTATTAATGTCAGATATTTCAAACATTTTGGAAATAATTTTGCTTATACGACTCTAGTTGGCCTCAAGTATTGATGCATAGTATATGACAAGTGCCAACAAGCTGCGTGCACTGAACCCAGCTCCCCAGTGCCACATGGTGGAATGGTTACACCAGCTCATAAAATACTTAACAAGTAACAATTAATTACTTAACAAAACATTAAAAACATCTACGCACAATCTCATGCCCTTGGCGCTGCACATATAATCATTATTTTCTCCTATAATGTCATCCTCAGTTTTTAAGAATCATTTAATGGGCTTTTGCATAGATCACTGCACAGAGAGCGTGTTTGCAGGGCCGTGAGTAGGGGTGTGAAGCAGTGCCATCGCATAGAGCACAGGCCTCTGGGGGCAGCACCCTTGTTTTTAGCTAGTAAAGCGCCTGGAACGGGACCCTGCAGCCAGGCTCACTGTTGCAGTGCCACCCGGAGTGTCCTATAGACAAGCACCCTGTAGTCTGTGCATCCACTCGGAGCATCCTCAGGATGCTCTGGATAGTGCTGCACTTCCCAGTGCCCTATGCATGTCATCATGACATCATGCACTTAGGGGGAGGGGCCAGCACACTCCACACTCTGGAGCCCTGTTATGCAGCTGCTTGGGTGGCCTAAAATCCAGGGTTCTTGGATGAGGATGTGCCCTCTGTGGAAGATGTGTGGATTGCACAGAAACATAATGCCAGGCAGTGGTGTTTTTTCTCTGAAAAATGGTGCTGGTACTCACATGAAGTTACCAGCAAATCAGAGATTTACTGAACCTTCTGCACTCTGGACGAGTGTGCAGATGCTTATTTTAGCCATGTATGTAACTGTTTCACTGATTTCTTACTGTTTCTGGAACAAGTGTGACACGATCACTAGAACAGTGGTGGAAGGCAGGTGTATTTGCCCCAAGTTTGTTACCTATGTGTTTTAAAACCCCAGGAATATTGTGGTAGTTCTGCTGAGAACTTTTGGTAAGAACTGGATAATGGTCCTGGGGTTGGATGCGAGAAGAGAGGGCGGGTTCTCCATCCATTGAGGCCCAGTTCATGTCTTTGGGCTTTTAGCCTCACAGAAGGCTAATTAGGGCTTTCAGCTGTTTGAGTGTGTTAAAAAGGCTGTCAGCCTGATCATTGCTCTCACACTGCCTGGGGAAAGAGGGGAGACTGTGGAGTCTCTGTGAGAGAGAAACCTGCTGCTGAAAACCAGTGAGCTGTGCCTTGTAAATTTCAGCCTGTATTTTTTTTTTGTGAGGTAGAATTACCTGTTTCCCTAACCCTGTTACTCTGTATAACTAGAAAATTGGCCTACTACAAAGTTGCCGACACAGCACACCCCATAGTACCACCACATAAAAATCACTGATGCAAGGTAATTAGAGTAATATGTGGGAGACAGGACTTCTAGAAGGCTTTTTACAGGCACCACAGAAAGAGCACTCAATGATACATTGGCATAAATCAGTGTAACTTGCGCTAGCTGACGATTGGTTGCATTCTGGACACCAATGCTGGATAGATACACACTAGCCATTCAAGTATAATGTCAGTTGCCAGGGCTGTGTAATGCCAGTTGCCAGGGCTATGTAATTTACACAGCCCTGGCAACTGGCATTACATAGCCCTGGCAACTGGCATTACACAGCCCTGGCAACGATCATGACACCAGTCCCAGAGCATGAAACCCCTGGCAACCAGCGTGGATCCCAGAGCATGAAACCTCTGGCAACTAGCATGACACCCAGCGCGTGAAACCATTGGCAACGAGCAGGTAATTTAAAAGTAATTAGAAGCATTACTATAGGGCATAATGTATCAAAGGCATTTGGTGTGTGGCATAATATGGTGCAGGGGGCACTACTGTGTGGGGCATAATATGGTGGAATGTATTTTTTTCCCTGTGGTGGCCGTGATTTGTTGGTGCAGAGTCAAAAACCGGGGTGTAAGGTAGTCTTTCCAGGTGAGGCCACGCCCATTTCACCGAGGTCATGCCCATTTTAGTGAGGCCCCACCCCTTGCTGCCGGAGCGCGTGCGCCGTCGGCGTGTGCAAATCTCTATGTTTTATATCTATTGGGGGGGGGGGGGGGGGGCATTTTTAAATCTCGCACTGGGAGCCAAATTGGCTAGAAACAGCCCTGGCAGTGGGCACACTTGCTGTAGGGACCGCCGGTGACTGGCATTATTTCTAGAAAATTATCTTTTCCATCTTTCTCCCACAATCCACTAGCTGGATTCCCAGATTGGCGTCAGGTGCGCAGGCACGATATTGCCCCTGCGCAGTAATGGTAGTGGAAAAGCAACAGATTGCACCTTTTTATTGAAAGCAAACTTGCCAATATATAAAGAGTAACCATATTTTTCACAAGAAATGCTGTATAAAGCAGCAGGATATTTATTTATAATTATATTTTTGTTTATTTTTATAGTAGACTCCTAATAAGCTTTATACAATAGTATATTTTTGCAGCAGCCTGTATGAGATAAAGGGCACTTGTATGAAAGACAATGAAAAAAAAACACAAAATTAAGCAAAAGTTGTGTTATTCATCACGCGCGTGTGGATAAAATAAAATGAAATCGGCTTGCTTTGAATGTCTCACGACTCTTAAATTAAAACTAAAAAAAGTCATAATTATGGGGATGATGCTGGAAGCTGTCAAAAAATAAATCTCCTGTAAAATGCAGTGAGCCCAGGGTTTGGATGCTATTCATTTGTATGGCCAGATTGTATACAGCCACTGGCGCTCTGTTGATTAGTGAATACACCAATGCTCTGAGAATAAAATACATTTTACATTATTTCCGTCTCGTGAACAGTAATTTTATCCAAATGAAAAAGTGTCTGTTGTGCCCCAGCAGTAATTAAACAAATGACAATATTATTATTTACCAGCTACTTTATACCATGTAATCCACCTGCAGTTCTGTTTCTTTGTCAGAACGTTCTAAAAATCCAGTAGCTATTTTGTGGCCCTCTTTTGCTGGACAACCAGTACAGTACATGTCATATAAGGCACCTGAAAAGTGTAATTGTTGTAATGCAAATAAACACTTTTCAGGTACTTTATATGAACATGTTACAGTATATAATCATAGATATAACAATATTTTTTTTGCTTACAGCCACCTCTCTCCAGAACTAAAAGTATCTGTTATGACAATTAGAATGATCACTTCGGCCTATCTTGAGATCTGTTTATTCAGTTAATAATTACATTTGTAAGTTTTTGCATAAAAAAATCAATACATACTCTGGCAATGTAAGGTACTTACCACATTTATTTGGAGAGTGTCTACTCTTACTACTGCTGCCATGTTTTCAGGCAATTCAAACAGAACCTGGGCTAGTCCGCTTTATATAGGAAAGATGGGAACTGTCAGACTAAAGGAGCCGAAGACATGGGTTTAACACCAGCCAATTAAGATAGAGTTGGGTGTAGCTTAGAGCTTATAAAGGTGCTGTTTCCTGTGAGTGACACGATTGATAGCCAATCAAATAGGAAGATATATTGCAAATGATTGATATACTGACAATAAATTACAAGAGGGTTTCACCAGATACTTAGTGATTATCATCTTGTAGACCAGTGGATCCCAAACTTGGTCCTCAAGGGCCCTCAACAGTACATGTTTTCCAGGTCACCCAGCAGGTGCACAGGTGTATTCATTACTCATTGACACATTTTAAAAGATCCACAGGTATAGCTAATTTTTTCACTTGTGATTCTGTGAGGAGACCTGGAAAACATGAACTGCTGGGGGTCCTTGAGGACCGAGTTTGGGAACCACTATTGTAGACGCTAGTGCAAAATAGATATAGTGTATAATTAATACAATATGCAAGTGATATTGTATATAAACTTCTGTGAGTAATATCTGTTCCTTACATTGGTTATTTGGTCATTTCTGATGTCGTCATTTCAGTGTTCATTAGAAAATATGTGTATATTACAGCAATAGAGCACAACGTATTGCCATTTATTACATACTGTATATAAGAACTCTGATTTCCGTGAACTATATTAAATCACGGTCGAGTCTATGTTCCCTTGGTGTTCAGGACCAGGAAGTGACTGCACGAGAGGGCAGTAGAGAACTTCCGCTCTTATAGCATCTTACTCATACCTCCCAACTTTGCATTTTCCCCGGAAATGGGTGTGGCCTAAGAACAGGGGGCGTGGCTTTGTGGGAAGACACGCGCTCGCGAGCCACGCCCACATTTTCGTCACTGAGGGGGCATGCCCAGCGCTCTGTGAGCCGCTGGCATGCCCCCTCTCCCTCTGACTCCAGTGAATAGACGTTGTGCGCATGCCTACAGCGTCTATTCACGGCTGCTCAGCTAAGCAGGGCAGCACGTGCAGGAGCCTCCCAACTGCCCCCCCCCCCCACCGTGGGACACTGCGGCCCGCGGGTGGGACAGCGGGACAGTCCCCAAAAAATGGGACTGTCCTGCGAAAATCGGGACAGTTGGGAGGTATGCCTTACTCTTTTATCCATTCTCCATTTGTTTGAGGTTATATTGTTTTATCTATGCACCATTGTACGCTAGCCACACTTTGGGCTCGGTGTCACGCTTTGCTCGCCACAGGTTTTTATTCAAAATAATTGGTGACATGGACCCAGGGGCTTATGGGAAAGGTCCTCTCTACGAAGGTTAACTAGATCGTACCATTAAAACACAGCTCATGTGCACCACAGAGGTAAAAGCTGGAAGAGAAGGGAACAGCTAGTGGCCAGAAGCTGACACCTAGTGTGACTTGATGATCGCAGGTCCTGCATGAATCAGTCTCTCCTAATCTGAAGACAGGTAGCGAGTTAAATATGTTGGCAGAGTGTTGCGGTGTCGGATAGGGATGTTAGTCCACATAACGGCACTTAACCAGGATGATTGGTTTATTCATATAACAGAGATAACAGCTTGTAATATATAGAAGATGTTCTGCAGCAGCAGGAACTCACAGTATACATGTGAAGCAGTACAGCGGTAACACAGCGTCTCAGTGCACACAGGATGCGGCTGTATACACACAGGGTGCAGCTGCGGGGTAGACAAGGTTACACACACAGGAGAGCAGAAGCTGCACGTCAGTGCAGTTGTCTCTCCCAGGAAGAACTCTCTCAGACTGTGCACTAAGCACCTCCTCCTGCACTGAGCTAACACTAGGAGGGAAAACACTAGAGCAGGGAAGCTGCCTCTAGTGCTGGGAACGGAGACAGACCACAGAGTGATCCACTGTCTAACAAAATATTAAATAACAACAGAAATAGCCAAGCGCTCTGTCACACCAATCTATGTGCTGCCAGTAATATAGGGCTACTCAACCCTATTAGTGAAAAAATCAAGATATAAAAATAAATATTACAGCGCATATAGATTGGACTTTTAAAAATTAATTTATTAAAATAAATACATTAACAATCCATATCCACCGGCCGGTTATCTGAACACACAATGGTAACAAAATTAAAAAACTTTAAGATATAGCCTAATTTCTTAAAAGCAGCAACCAGTCCTGTAGAAGCAAATCTCTGAACTCACTTAATTGTATCACTGTGAGCACTGCTTATTAAATGGAACAAAATTGCTTTGTGCAATTAATGAAAGTCACTTCCGTCTGCAATCCTGTAGAAGCAAATCTCTGAATTCACTTAATTGTATCACTGTGATCACTGCTTGTTAGATGGAACAAAGTAGCACACTATAAACTGCTTTGTACAATTAATAAGAGTCACTTCCGTTTATAATCAATATTTATGCAGGCACAGAGTAACGAAAAGTTAATTCACTAGTTTAAATCCGTTAAACTGAAAAGTGTATTGTGCAAATTATACGTCTGGCCAGACGGAGTTCAATCTCACCGGTCTTTCCAGCCCTTAAATTCAGAGAAGTCCTCCCGGCTGCTGGTGCTTTTAACCTTTGTAGGCAGTCATCTCTGGAGGATCGTGTCCGTGCAAAATATGTGCTGTGGCTGAGCTGCAGCTGGCGATTAGAATCTCCGGTAGCAGTGGTATGGGTAACGGTATGGTGAGTCTTTAGATTTGCTTCTACAGGATTGCAGACGGAAGTGACTTTCATTAATTGCACAAAGCAACACCATCCCAACACCGCCGACGTGCAGAGATGATTGCACAAGTGATATGCCATCGCATCTCACTGTGTGCACACGCGCAGTGCGCTTTACCCGGGGATACTTCACTAGGCTTCAGCCTGCGTACGCTGCTGCTGCAGCAACCAGGTCTGAATTAGGCCCTTGGGGCAATATTTATCATACACTTGTTTAATCATCAGTTCTTCTCCTAATATACATCCCTGCCCGCCTAATACATCCATCAATTACTGGCAGAAAACGTTTATTTATTTTATAATGGGCATAATGGAGGCGGTTGAACCATGGGGCTTTGCAGCATGTGCCCTTACACCTATTTACTAAACAGTTTGAAATGTATCCTGAATGTGTATGATGACCTTGCTGTTGCCACATTAAGTGTTCTTGTGATTTCCCAGAATATAAAATAATAGTGAAAATAAAAGTGGATTTACCAGTGGACAGCTGTCTTTGGCTGCATCCCTTGATTTGTACTTGGCCAGTCTCTTTTTCTTCTTATGAAGAGGTTTCGACTCTAAGATCATCTCTTCCAACTCAAATGTTGGGTCGCAGTTCAGTCTTCCTTTCTGCAATCAATCACAAAAAGTAGGTGATGAGCGTAACTTTAGCACAGTGCGTCTAACGTCATACCTTTGTGGGGGTAATAAGCTGCTGACTCTAAATATACCCTGTCATTTCTTCACAGAAATTCATAGATACAGATTAAAAATCAAATAATAAAAAAAAATCTCCACAAATTAGTGTTTTCACAGCAACTGGCTTACAGAATCTATTAAACTTTGAGGTGGAATAAGCCAATACAGTATATTGGGGAGAGGTATCAAAAGTGGATACATGCAGAAGTTGAACATAGAAACCAATCAGCTGTCTAGATATCATTTTATTGAATGCGCTTGATAAATGATAACTAGAATTTGATTGGTTCTTCCCTTGTTCTCTTTAGATGGTTTGATACATTCCCCTCGTGCTTTGTTTAAAACATATACCATTCATTTTATTTTATGTGCATTTTAATAAAAATAAAGAGAGGTAAACCATACATTCAAAATATACTATATGGAACAGATGTGCTAAGCTTTGGAGAGAGATAAAGTGGAGAGAGATAAAATGCCAACCAATCAGCTCCTGTCATTTTTTCAACAGCCTGTAACATGGCAGTTAGGAGCTCTTTGCCTGGTACTTTATCTCTCTCCACTTTATCTGTTTCCTAAACTTAGGACATTTGTCCCAGAGTGGTAATTTGATTAATTCCAAGTTGATCGCAGCAGGAATTTTGTTAGCAGTTGGGCAAAACCATGTGCACTGCAGGGGAGGCAGATATAACATGTGCAGAAAGAGTTAGATTTGGGTGGGTTATTTTGTTTCTGTGCAGGGTAAATACTGGCTGCTTTATTTTTACACTGCAAATTAGATTGCAGATTGAACACACCACACCCAAATCTAACTCTCTCTGCACATGTTACATCTGCCTCCCCTGCAGTGCACATGGTTTTGACCAACTGCTAACAAAATTCCTGCTGCGATCAACTTGGAATTACCCCCTAAGTTTGGGCACTATCAACATATTGTAGACCAGAGGCTTTGAAAGCTAAAGGAGTACCCCACAGTCTGCGGGTTTTATGTTCCAGACATCACACATTTAGGGGGGACATTTACTAAGCAGTGATAAGAGCGGAGAAGTGAGCCAGTGGAGAAGTTGCCCCATCAACTAATCAGCAGCTCTGTATAATTTTCTAGTATGCAAATTATAGATGTTACTTCAGTGCTGATTGGTTGCCATGGGCAACTTCTCCACTGGCTCACTTCTCCGCTCTTATCACAGCTTAGTAAATGCCCCCCTCAGCCTCCCTGCACATCATCTGCTTGTACAGAAGATGTTATATATTGCAGACTTGTGGATTTCTCAATGCATATGTGTAACGCGCAATGTAACTACAATCCCTGTGGCGTTGAGTATGGGATGCCGGCGGCCGGGAATGTACATCCCCTACGTAATACACCACTTCACAGTACTCGGCACACGTATATATCAAGCAATCTAGATAATTAAAACCGAAGTTTTAATAGGAAGCGCTGTCCAGTCACAATTCACTTAAAAAAAATGAATTTAATATCACAAACAACATATATGGCCATATATAAGCATAAACAACACATTAAAAAATTAATCACACCTAGATCAGTATATTAAAAAATGTATGTATGGTATTAGTCCATTAGTAAACTGAAAATAGGGCATGCAATCCAGCTCACTTCTAATGTTAATCATCCATTCAAGTTAGAATCAGTAAGTCCCTTATTTGTGGATCCAAGTAACTGAAATTATTCCTTGCAAATCACTTATAAAGTGTCCTCCTACCTCCCGTACATAGCTGTTTGCGGGGCTTTACACAGCGGAGACTTATAGTAAGGTCTTTAAAGATGATGAGTAAGTGGATCCAACATGAATTTAGACCGGGGAGCGCTCCCCCACCTTCCTCCCTCTCTCAGTGCAGTGCCCGTGTATTCGGTGGTCACAGCCAGGGACACGAACATGCGTGAGCACTGTTTCTTACAGACTGCTATGCCCGATCACGTGACGCGTTTCTCCGCCTCCACTTGCGGGTACTCGGCGGCTTCCTCAGACGTGTATGTCACGTCTGAGGAAGCCGCCGAGTACCCGGAAGTGGAGGCGGAGAAACGCATCACGTGATCGGGCATAGCAGTCTGTAAGAAACAGTGCTCACGCATGTTCGTGTCCCTGGCTGTGACCACCGAATACACGGGCACTGCACTGAGAGAGGGAGGAAGGTGGGGGAGCGCTCCCCGGTCTAAATTCATGTTGGATCCACTTACTCATCATCTTTAAAGACCTTACTATAAGTCTCCGCTGTGTAAAGCCCCCGCAAACAGCTATGTACGGGAGGTAGGAGGACACTTTATAAGTGATTTGCAAGGAATAATTTCAGTTACTTGGATCCACAAATAAGGGACTTACTGATGCTAACTTGAATGGATGATTAACATTAGAAGTGAGCTGGATTGCATGCCCTATTTCCAGTTTACTAATGGACTAATACCATACATATATTTTTTAATATACTGATCTAGGTGTGATTAATTTTTTAATGTGTTGTTTATGCTTATATATGGCCATATATGTTGTTTGTAATATTAAATTCATTTTTTTTAAGTGAATTGTGACTGGACAGCGCTTCCTATTAAAACTTCGGTTTTAATTATCTAGATTGCTTGCTATAAGGGGGTCTGCAATAGCCCTGACCAGGAAGCTGCAGCCCAGTTCCAGGTATACGTTTGCCAGTAATATAAGGAACAGGCGCCAAGTATATATATTTTTTTGCCCACGTATATATCACACTGTTACATTCATTCTCATTTTCTCTAATTTTTTTGTTTTTGCTGCAATCCCACTCCTTTGTTAGATTTTTTATTTCTGATGTCACAACTGTACATCTTGTTTATTTCATGTCCATTAATTGAAATATATATATATATACATATATATATATATATATATATATATATAATATAATATATTCATTCATATATGGCACAATAAGTGGTTGAGTTCCAAGGTAGTCTACACATCTGCCCAAATGACTAAAAGCTCTGCGGACATCCGCTAAATTGGGAACTTCTCTGAATATATACTACCTGTCCTCTGTGTGGGGACCCCAGGCCAACTAACTTATTGGGAACCCTACAAATAAAATTATCAGTAAGATATGTTGTCGATGAAATGAAAAAGCATAGGCTAATGTGTATTTACTCCACAAATGTGTTAAACATACTTTAGTGCCCCCAGATCACATTATGCCACACAAACAGCAGCACACATATGACAGAGTGCCCTTTCTTCCACTCATGGTGATGTACCTGTGTGGTGGCCCCCGGGCGACTTTCCCATGTCTCCACCATTTGTAGAACAATTCAATATATCCCACAGGGGGGAAAAAACTTTTACCTTTGTGTGTTCAGGATCAGTCAAATTCAGGGGCAAATTTAGGGGTCAGACCGCCCATAGGAACAACATTATGGCTCCAGACCGCCAAAGCAGCCCCAGCCTCACCCCACACCACCCCCTGCACCACAATTTACCACCCATTTTGTCATAATGACAAAAAAAATATATAATCTGGCCTGCTGTGCAGCCCCCTAGCAAGTGCAACACTAGGCACATGCCTCACGTGCCCAGTAGCACAAGGAACCGCAAGGCAGAGGGCTGCAGGCATCAGAGTGTAGGAGGCAGGGCTGTAACTAGGGAGGTGCGACATGTGCCCCTGCACAGGGAACTGCAAGGCAAGGGGGCTGCAGACGTGAGTGTAGGAGGCAGGGCCATAACTAGGGTGGTGCGATGTGCCACCGCACAGGGAACCGCAAGGCAAGGGGGCTGCAGATATGAGAGTGTAGGAGGCAGGGCCGTAACTAGCGTGGTGCGACATGTGCCACCACACAGGGAACTGCAAGTCAAGGGTGCTGCAGACGTGAGTGTAGGATGCATGGCCATAACTAGGGTGGTGTGATGTGCCACCGCACATGGAACCGCAAGTCAAGGGTGCTGCAGACGTGAGTGTAGGATGCATGGCCATAACTAGGGTGGTGTGATGTGCCACCGCACAGGGAACCGCAAGGCAAGAGTGCTACAGATGTCAGAGTGCAGGAGGGTGGAGATGAGTATTAATTTTTAGATGTCTTATTTTAGTTTTCGTTTTTCACTCATTATGAAGATGATCAAAATAAGACTAGGGATGTAATTCTTCCAATCATGTATCTCCAATTACAGACAGAGTACCCCTTTTCTCTAGATTCCCAGATGATCATTCTCAATTCAATGAATGCACTAAAGTTACTTTATCACCACTTGTGGCACGTGAGTTTTAGAAATCCTTCCTTTTATTAGATTTTTTTATTAGATATTAGAAATTCTTCTCCCGCAGGAAGTACAGGTACATTTTTTTTTTGAAGTGGCTATTTTTTTCTATAATAATAATAATAATAATAATAATAATAAAAATAGTAATACAAAATCCTTCTCTTTTACTGTATCATATTTGAGGCTTTGAAATATTTTTATCTGTTACACTTCTTAAATATGATCTGACATATTATGTAGTTACTACAACATTCTGTAGTTTAATCCAGATAGTGACCACAAAAGGCCTGATATCAGAGGTCAGGGTCGGATTGGGATGGAAAACCATTTAATAAAGCAGCCCCAATGTGAGTACGGTCTGATGAGGGAGTGGGGTCTGTTGAGGGGCCAGTTGTGTCTGAGACCAGGGGCGAATTGGGAACTAAAAATGTCCCTGTAAAATTTTAGGCCGGACATAGGCAGCACCAGAGGTACAGTATAACATATGTGGGGGATGGGGGGGGGGGGCACATGACAACACAGAAAACAGGCCCCACAGACACGTCGGCCTTCCAGGAATCTTCCTGTGAGCTCCTGTCAGAGGTGGACACATTGCTGATGTCGGATGCAGTGGGCAATGGTTTTGCTACTGCGCATGTGTCTAAGTGGCACCGCTCCAGGGTCCCGATTGTGTTTCTCCAGAGTCGCAGCTGTAATTTCAGATGCATGCAAGGAGAAGTGTGTTGAAAATGTAGTGGGCATTCCTGGGTGGTAATAGGGAGGTTTCTAAGCGGACACATGGAGGCGCTCCAACTTATGGGTGGCAATGAGAGTGTTGCGGCTGTGCTGTGAAAGTAGCTATGTATGCAGAGGCTAGCCAGCTCACATAGGAGGCCATACTAGGATGCACCTGTCTTGGTCCTGTGGTGTATGTTTCGATGGTGTGACCAATGGTGGCGTCTAAGGAAGCACAAATCAGGGTGTGCGAATGCTGACAGGGGGCGTCCCAGTCCTTGCACGTTCGGACAAACAGATGTATACAGGGGAAGGACTTTGTAGCAGCATTTGCATTAAGCCACAATCATGAATCTGTGGGAGAGTCTGCCTCCATCTGATTCAGGCTCATTATCTCAGTTAAGAAATAAAACAAAATCAGGGCACAATAGTAGTTAGCAATAAAAACAAGAAAGGCAAAATCAGTGTAAATGGACTTTGCTGGTTGTTTTTGTTTCTTGCTTACAATAATAGTGGAAATGACAGGTGCTGTATATACGTAGCCAGTACATATACAGCATGCCGTCATCTAAAGATTCAATCCTTTCTTCCTTTACAATTGATTTCTCAGTTTCCAAGGGAATGTGTAACCTACTGAGCAAAGACATCATACACCTTACTCTATGGATTGCAGATCTGACACTCTGGAAAACAAGCTGTCAGTTCACTAGATGGATCACACGGCCACCTTTCCTTCTCACTCCGGGTCCGATTCAGACATGGAGGCAGGAAGAATTTATTTGCAAAGGGATTAACAGGTAGTCAACGTTTAAAGGGGGAGGGGAGGGTTATTGGTCATAACCGCTTTGGGGGCGCGTTATTACTTTCGACTGCAATCCTGTATGCAGTAAAACTGGCACCTATACTTAAGGGTTTCTTAGGTGGTTTTTTGACAGATAGTTTCCTCTTGTATGTAAGAGGCTGGAGAGAAACGCTGGTTAGGGGGCGTCTCAATACAACTCCGGGCAGTTGCGACCATACTTACTAACTTTTTTAATTCATGTCCCTTCAGATGGGCGGGGTTGAACTGTTTAGTCATTAGGTCCCGCCCACATCACTGGGAAACACCCATGATTCGCGAGTCCACGGCAAGGGGTGGAGCTAAGCTAGGAAGCGGGCAGGATGCAGGAGAGATGACCACTCTTCTGGGGTTGAAAAATCGTGAGTCTCCCGCAGCTTCCGGGAAGGTAGGCAAGTATGGTTGCGACATTCACATATTCTCGCACAGCCGCTGTGTACAAATTCACTACAGAGATTGCCAGAGGCGTCACTGTCACAGGTGACACCTGGAGCAAAGGGGAGGGAGGGGGTAATGCAGTGCGCGCGGAAAAAAAAGGGGTCTGACCTCGCGCAGATAGGGAGCATGGCCTCATGTGGGTAGGGGCATGGCCTTGTGTTGGTAGGGGCGTGGCATCATGTTGGTAGGGGGCGTGGCTGTACCGAGGGACCAATGTGTGTGCAGTGCTGGTTCCTGCACAGTGACAGGAGCTGGGTACTGCACATAATATCACAGTACAGCACCCGGCACCTGTCACTGAAGAGGAGCCGGCACTTTGGAGTCCCCCCTCGGTGGGTGACACCCAGGTGCGGGCTGCAAACCCATTGCGACACCACTGGGGATGGCATTTGCGTCAATTTCTGAATCAACCTCATTGTTCATTGTGTTGTAATTAGCCCAATGAGTGAGCTGACTAATTGCATGTACAGTACGTTCTGTCCAGTTCCACATTATCTGACATGTGGTCTGATCTATGTTTTCTGTTTAATCCTAGCTAAACATGTCATAATATAGAAATAATACGTGGTGGCAAAGGCAGGCAATTAAACTAATTTAGATTTGCAGAAAACAGTTTTACTAAGAAGAATGTGATGAAATGATCTCTCATTAATGAAGATACACAGTAAATCATGTTTGGAGAATGAAATAAAGTCTCTGACAAACTTAATGATATCTGGTATAAAGCAATTAAACACTTTGTCGGCTAATTAAATGAAACAATCATTTTAAAATATGTATTTGCTTTTAAAAATAATTTATGAGATTGTTTTCTCTTGTTGATATTTTAAGTGTCATCTCTGATATTATCCATAATAATATCTGATTTCGGTGTAAGAAAAACTTTAAGTGGCCGAAGTTACCAATGAAACAATAAGAAGCTTATGTAGAGTTGAACCAGGGCTGTAACTAGAGATTCCGGGGCAAATGCAGGCTTCCCAGAGGGGGGTTTCCAAATACTTGATCTTAGAGCGAATGTGGCCAGTCCATGAAGACGGCATAATTAACTCTTAATTAGCTATAATTTGCATCATGCAAAGTGCAGTATATGTCGTAATTATGACATATCCAGGGCCAAGAATCACAGTGAGCCAGATGAAGCAGTAAGGTTATCCTGCCTGAGCTGAATGTTTTTATTTTAGATGTGGGCACCATTACAGAGCACTGGCGCAAGTCCGGGAGTCTGGGGGAGTGGCAGAAGAACCTAGCGCTACCCTGAACACATATGTCCCCCATACTAGCCTACTCTCCCGCTATGGTCGGGAGGCTCCCAAAAATCTTGTGGCACTCCCAGCCACCTGGAAGAGTGGGTAGGTCTCCCGCATCTCACTCATTCCCTCCCCCCCCTCCCCCATCCCCTCACCCCTGGCTCCATCCGCTGACACAGGAAAAGTGGGCAGGGCAATGATGAGATTTGCACTGAATTGCATAATAATAGCCCCGCCCCGCTTTACTATGCCTGTAATGTGGGCATTGTAAAGCTAGGAGTAGGGCTGCAATGACGCGATGGTGCCCCCGGATTGCCTCCTCCACGCACCCCTCTTATGTGACCTGGTTTGCTCCCTCCCAGGGGGGGGGGGGGGGTATCCATAAAGTAGGCAAGTATGTTATGTACACATTGGTCTCCGTAAGCACTGGATAGTATATGTTCAGGGGCGGAACTGTGGGAGGCAATAGAGTCAGCTGCCGCCGGGCTCCTGACCTCAAAGGGAAACTTCTCCTCCACTGTCTCCGGCTGATGATCGCTCACTGCTACTTTTTTTTTAAATGATTCTTACAGACGGAGGAGCTGTGTACGTGACACGGAAGCTGCCTCCTGTATATAGAGAGCTGGCACTGGCTGCAGCTAGGGGGAGCTCCAGAGCGCAGCTCCTCCCGGGCCCTTCCAGTTAAGCAAGCCAGCAGAGTGAAGCTCTCTGTTCCTCCATCAGGCTGATGATAGCCAAAGGTAGGCACTGGCCTCAAGCTGCACTGTGGTGAGGAAGGTGTAGTTGGGGGTGCTGGGGGGCTTTGATAAATGTTGGAAGCACTGTGTTTTGTGTGTACATGTTTTAAGTGAGGTGTGTGTGTGTGTTTTTAAGGAAAGTTGTGTGTTCAAGTAAAAGAGGCATGTGTGTGTGTAAGTGAGAGGCGTGTGTGTGTGTGTAAGTGAGAGGCGTGTGTGTGTGTGTAAGTGAGAGGCATGTGTGTGAGAGGCATAGGCGTGCGCACGGGGGGTGCCTGGTGCGCACAGGCAACCCCTAATGTCGGGCACCCCCCACACACCAGCAGCACGGTGATCAGTGTTCATTCCTCTACCCCTCTGCTGCTGCACCCGCTGCCCGGTCATGTGAGTGACAGTGTACAGTAATAGTTTCTTGGCCGGCGGCCGCATTGGGTGCACTGTCTGACATAGATTCATGCTGCTGGCTCCGCCCCACGTTGATGTCACGCCACCTCGCGTCCTACATCCCTGCCCGCCACCTGCGCTCTCTACTCTCAGTCTCCCCTCCGCCTGGACTCTATCCCTGTGTGCCGGCCTGTCTATACACCGGACCAACACCACAGCTACTTGCCACTTGGGGTTTTGTTAACGTAAGATGCTTGCGGGGATTCCATAGACCTATTTGCTGGGCTATTGTGAAGTGTCACTCTGCTGGCTGCAGGCAGTAACACGCTACTGCCATGATTCATTATTTGTAGTGTGGCTAAATGGGCTAATCAGTCTTCAGAATGTCTCCAGTACAGTCTTACATTCTATAGGGCTTTTCAGCTGATGAGAACAATGATATATATATATATATATATGTGTTTTTATATATATATATATATATATATATATACACACACGAATGGCCGAATCCGGAAGTGCGGGTCCCAGGGATCGGGACGCCGCTGGCCACGATGGAGGCGGGCTAGGGGATGGTAAGTTATTTAAATGTTGTACTTACACTGTATGTTCAGTTGTTTGCTGTGTCCTGAGGAAGGGAGCGCGTCTCCCGAAACGTTGACGCACATTAAAAGCACTTTATAGAAATTGTGAAAGTCTCTGAGTGCCGCCTTCTACAGACTATACATTGAGCGATCCCCGCTTAAGGAGGGCACCGGAGCGAATACCCTGTGGGATTGAGGAGTGCCAGACCCAGAAACGGTGGTGTATTTGGGGGATCAGGAGTTGCTTTCTTCAGATCCTTCCAGGCCGGGGCACCCTCACTTGGTTCATTGGAACTACTTATCCGGACACTAGCTGACCAAGCTGCACGAGCACTGCACATTGGCACCAAGCACATTGCACTTTATCACAGATTTTGTGACCACATACCGCAGCCTGTGTGTTGAGCCCTGGTGTTGGACAAAAGTACGGGAACGCTGCTTTTACTAGTCACAGGATGGCCACATCGGAACTAGACCCTGGTGATGCACAGGCCTACCTGTTACAATGTGATAACTATGATGTTTTAAGCTTTTCTGACGTTGAAGCAGAAAACATCTTGCTGAAAGAGCCAACCTTTGAGGAAAATGTGGTGTCCTCTAATGAAGAGCTATTCCGAGAGTTATTTAAACTGCGTAAGAGAGAAGTGGACTTTATGTATCACGGACGAACTCTCTCAGATTACTACAGAAGTAAGCAGATCCCGAGGGGATTTCGAGTACAAAATACCCCTACCATCGGGCGGCATAATGCCAACTTCTGTAGACGGTGGATCTCGGTCCTCAATAAATGTGCCATGGACCTCATGCTCTTAGTTATCGAGGACTCCACCCGTGAGGTCGATTTAACAAGGGAGAAGCTTCGTGCCTTTGAGGAACAACATCTCCAGACGCTCACAGAAGACAAAGCTACCAATTGGCTGGACAAACTCAAGAGCCAGGTGGAGACATACAGGCTTGAGTTGCTTAAATTTAAGAAAGATAAGCTACTGAAGGTTCAAGCTGACTATGAGCAACATCGAGTTTATACCTGGTTAGCTAAAACTTCAGGTATGCCAACCAGAGGGAAGACCGACAGATCCTCTAGACGGAGGACGCAGAGATCACACTACAGCACATCTGCCAGTGAGACAGATGAAATCGCTGCCTCAGATGTAACAGTTTCCTCACAAAGTGGCCCTTTAGGGGCTGTCACCGGGGCACTGGCATCCGGAAAAGAGAAGAAACTCACTAAACGGGGTGGCCAGTCGAGGCGCCAGGCGGGGAGGAAGGCCACCCAGGTCGCACCGGACTTAATCTTCAATTTATCCAGCACAGAGTTAACGGCGGCCGAATTAGCCGTCCTTAGCAGAGGACTGTCTTATGTGCCCACCAAAGCTCCAGACACGTTTCAATGGAAGGTTGATTCGTTTAAATTCAACCGAACCTTAAAACTCAAAGAACACTTTGGAAAGGATCCTGAACGAATCCAGAAGGGAGCAGCCACTCATCATATAAAACGGCTGACGTCAGGCTCCAAGTTCGACCCAGTTTCACAAAATGCGGCCATCAAAACTTTTACAAGGATGTTGGAACATTTGCAAGATGACCGCCCCCCTCATGTATACAGTAATATGTCTAAAGAGGAACACAGTGCCCTCAAGGACTTGAGCGCCAGGCAGGACATCATCATCAGGGGCGCTGATAAGGGGGGCGCCATCGTTATACTTGACACCGGTGACTACAGAGCTGAGTGTGATCGTTTGCTAGCTGACAGTCATACATATGTCATGCTAGAAGGCGACCCGACTGCTCATTTTAAGTTGGAACTTGACAAGATTTTAGTACAAGCCAGACTAGAGGGGCTAATCACCAATGATATCTACAATAAATTAGTGTGCCCATTTCCGGTGATACAGGTCTTCTATTCAATTCCCAAGATCCATAAGGATGCGAAGCATCCGCCGGGTCGCCCAATTATTTCGGCGAGAGGATCACTATGTGAGCCCATCGCCATATATTTGGATTTCTTCTTGCAACCCTGTATCCAGGCTACTTTTTCACACCTGAAAGATTCTAGCTCATTATTGAGACAGCTGGCACAGTTAGGATCCATACAGACAGGTACGGTGTTGGCAACGCTCGATGTGGCTAGCTTATATACCTGCATACCACATCGAGCGGGGCTAGCAGCGGTGAGACACCTTATCACTAATAACCCCCTATATGAGGGCCCTGATGTGGATTTATTTATCAGCTTATTGGAATATACCTTGAGCCATAATTACTTTTTGTTTAACGGGAGGTATTTCCTACAACAGACCGGCTGTGCGATGGGGTCGGCGGTGGCCCCATCGCTAGCTAATGCATACATGTGGGAGGTGGAGAGACAAGTTTTCTTTGAAGACACAGAGATCTCTAAATTCATCAAACTGTATACACGGTATATAGACGATCTCTTGTTGCTGTGGACCGGGGACCTCGAGGTCTTGGTCAAGCTAGTTGAGGGACATAATAACTCCTGCAGTCCAGTAAAATTTACCTTATCCACACACATGTCTGAAATTTGCTTTTTAGACATCAAAATCATGGTGCGAGGAGGAGAGTTGTGTACAACGGTTTATTCTAAACCAACGGACCGTAACACACTCCTCCGATACGATAGCTTTCATCCTCCAGCTTTAATACATGGCCTTCCATACTCCCAATTCCTCAGGGTGTGCAGAATCACCAGCGCCCCTGAGGATTTGGAGGTTCAACTAGAGGAGATGACCAAGAGACTTGTACAAAGGGGATACCCTGTGGAGTTATTGAAGCAGGCATGTGCTAAGGCCAAATCTAAAAATAGACAGGAGTTGTTGCAGGTGAAGGAGCCTGTGACCCCATCCAACAGCATAGCTTGGGTAAATCAATTCAATACCACCAGTAGAAGGACTAACAAAAAAGTCAAGCAGATGTGGCCCATGTTAACCACTGACCCTAGTCTACAAAGTCTAAAAAACAGCCGAGTTATTCCATGCTACACCCGTAGTGCAAATATTAAAGATATGGTTGTTAAAAATGACATCACGGGGTTCCAAGCGGCCCAACCTGCGACACATTTCTTGACGCGTAGAGCAGGTTGTTATAAGTGCCTAGGCTGCACTACGTATAGTTATATGGTGATAGGTGATTCCATCCCACACCCGCACACTGGAAGGAAAATAAGGATTGCTAAACACCTAACATGCAGCTCCACTTTCGTCATATATGTACTAATTTGCCCGTGTAGTTTTCGCATTATGTGGGCAAGACCCAGTGCTTGTTTAAGGAGAGGATGGCTCACCACAGGTCGGCGATCAGGTCGGCTTTGGCTTCTGGTAACATTGAGCAAACAGTGGCGCAACACTTTGTGCAAGCACGCCACAGTCTTGCCTCTGTTCGCTACAAAATTGTGGACCAAGTGCCAATTTCTCCTCGGGGTGGTAATCGAGCAAAAAAACTGCTGCAATTGGAGGCGAGATGGATACATAAGTTAGATACGATCCACCCACGGGGCTTAAATGAATATTTGAGCCTAAGCAGTTTTCTGTGAGTCAGGGTCCAGCCGTGTCAGGGGTTAATTAGCATAGCAGGCATTATATAGCGTATCCTAAATTCTTTAAGGTTAATTTTGACCCAGAGACCCTATAAGTGAGACCTGATGAGAGTTATGAATATTTTTTTATATTTTTTTGAAAGTTGTGCCTGTTAGCCCGCATAGAAGCCCAACAGGTGGTTACCCTAAAATGAGTTTAGCGCAGGGACTTAATATAACAGACAGCGGTGTGTGACACAATGATTTTATTACGAGTATTCGTTTTTTATCACGTAATAAATATGTTTGGTACTGCACTGATATTGTAGAGATAGTGCATGTCTGGTGCACTATGGGTTTTAAATATTGTATTCTTTGTTATCACTGTTTCCACGCTAGTGGTCATAGCTCACTGATCTTGTATTGTTGTTTATGTTGGTTTCCATAGCACTGCATCCCCATAGCAACAAGTGCAGACACGCTGCGTGTACCCTCCTTGCGTCCGCGGCGCCCGGCCACGGAATGACATCACTCCGGAGGGGCGGAAGTGGCCGAATCCGGAAGTGCGGGTCCCGGGGATCGGGACGCCGCTGGCCGCGATGGAGGCGGGCTAGGGGATGGTAAGATATTTAAATGTTGTACTTACACTGTATGTTCACTTGTTTGCTGTGTCCTGAGGAAGGGAGCGCGTCTCCCGAAACGTTGACGCACATTAAAAGCACTTTATAGAAATTGTGAAAGTCTCTGAGTGCCGCCTTCTACAGACTATATATATATATATGTGTGCGTATATATATTAGTGATGAGCGGGTTCGGTTCCTCGGAATCCGAACCCGCCCGAACTTCAGCTTTTTTTACACGGATCCGAGCGACTCGGATCTTCCCGCCTTGCTCGGTTAACCCGAGCGCGCCCGAACGTCATCATGACGCTGTCGGATTCTCGCGAGGCTCGGATTCTATCGCGAGACTCGGATTCTATATAAGGAGCCGCGCGTCGCCGCCATTTTACACGTGCATTGAGATTGATAGTGAGAGGACGTGGCTGGCGTCCTCTCCGTTTAGAGAAGAAATAGATAGGAGAGTGAGAGTGAGACAGTGACACTTCATTTACTGGAGCTTAGGAGGAGTACTCAGACAGAGAGTGCAGAATTTTGCTGATAGTATTAGTTAGTTATACTAGTGACAGAGTGAGACAGTGACACTTCATTTACTGGAGCTTAGGAGGAGTACTCAGACAGAGAGTGCAGAATTTTGCTGATAGTATTAGTTAGTTATACTAGTGACTGACCAGTGACCACCAGTGCAGTTTTATATTATTTAATATAATCCGTTCTCTGCCTGAAAAAACGATACACAGTGACTCAGTCACATACCATATCTGTGCTCAGCCCAGTGTGCTGCTGCATCATCTATGTATAATATCTGACTGTGCTCACACAGCTTAATTGTGGGGGAGACTGGGGAGCAGTTAGGTTATAGCAGGAGCCAGGAGTACATATTAAAATTAAACAGTGCACACTTTTTTTCTGCAGGAGTGCCACTGCCAGTGTGACTGACCAGTGACCTGACCACCAGTATATAGTATACTATATTGTATTGTGAATGTCTGCCTGTAAAAGTTAAACACACGTCGTGTGACTTGTGTGGTGTTTTTTTATTCTATAAAATAAAAAACTCATTCTGCTGACAGACAGTGTCCAGCAGGTCCGTCATTATATAATATATACCTGTCCGGCTGCAGTAGTGATATATATATATTTTTTATATCATTATTTATCATCCAGTCGCAGCAGACACAGTACGGTAGTTCACGGCTGTAGCTACCTCTGTGTCGGCACTCGGCAGTCCATCCATAATTGTATACCACCTACCCGTGGTTTTTTTTTTCTTTCTTCTTTATACATACTACATCTCATTATCATCCAGTCTATATTAGCAGCAGACACAGTACAGTACGGTAGTCCACGGCTGTAGCTACCTCTGTGTCGGCACTCGGCAGTCCGTCCATAATTGTATACCACCTACCCGTGGTTTTTTTTTCTTTCTTCTTTATACATACTACATCTCATTATCAACCAGTCTATATTAGCAGCAGACACAGTACGGTAGTCCACGGCTGTAGCTACCTCTGTGTCGGCACTCGGCAGTCCATCCATAATTGTATACCACCTACCCGTGGTTTTTTTTTCTTTCTTCTTTATACATACTACATCTCATTATCATCCAGTCTATATTAGCAGCAGACACAGTACAGTACGGTAGTCCACGGCTGTAGCTACCTCTGTGTCGGCACTCGGCAGTCCATCCATAATTGTATACCACCTACCCGTGGTTTTTTTTTCTTTCTTCTTTATACATACATACTACATCTCTTTATCAACCAGTCTATATTAGCAGCAGACACAGTACGGTAGTCCACGGCTGTAGCTACCTCTGTGTCGGCACTCGGCAGTCCATCCATAATTGTATACCACCTACCCGTGGTTTTTTTTTCTTTCTTCTTTATACATACATACTACATCTCTTTATCAACCAGTCTATATTAGCAGCAGACACAGTACGGTAGTCCACGGCTGTAGCTACCTCTGTGTCGGCACTCGGCAGTCCGTCCATAATTGTATACCACCTACCCGTGGTTTTTTTTTCTTTCTTCTTTATACATACATACTACATCTCTTTATCAACCAGTCTATATTAGCAGCAGACACAGTACGGTAGTCCACGGCTGTAGCTACCTCTGTGTCGGCACTCGGCAGTCCATCCATAATTGTATACCACCTACCCGTGGTTTTTTTTTTCTTTCTTCTTTATACATACTACATCTCATTATCATCCAGTCTATATTAGCAGCAGACACAGTACAGTACGGTAGTCCACGGCTGTAGCTACCTCTGTGTCGGCACTCGGCAGTCCATCCATAATTGTATACTAGTATCCATCCATCTCCATTGTTTACCTGAGGTGCCTTTTAGTTGTGCCTATTAAAATATGGAGAACAAAAATGTTGAGGTTCCAAAATTAGGGAAAGATCAAGATCCACTTCCACCTCGTGCTGAAGCTGCTGCCACTAGTCATGGCCGAGACGATGAAATGCCAGCAACGTCGTCTGCCAAGGCCGATGCCCAATGGCATAGTACAGAGCATGTCAAATCCAAAACAACAAATATCAGTAAAAAAAGGACTCCAAAACCTAAAATAAAATTGTCGGAGGAGAAGCGTAAACTTGCCAATATGCCATTTACCACACGGAGTGGCAAGGAACGGCTGAGGCCCTGGCCTATGTTCATGGCTAGTGGTTCAGCTTCACATGAGGATGGAGGCACTCAGCTTCTCGCTAGAAAAATGAAAAGACTCAAGCTGGCAAAAGCAGTAGCACCGCAAAGAACTGTGCGTTCTTCGAAATCCCAAATCCACAAGGAGAGTCCAATTGTGTCGGTTGCGATGCCTGACCTTCCCAACACTGGACGTGAAGAGCATGCGCCTTCCACCATTTGCACGCCCCCTGCAAGTGCTGGAAGGAGCACCCGCAGTCCAGTTCCTGATAGTCAGATTGAAGATGTCAGTGTTGAAGTACACCAGGATGAGGAGGATATGGGTGTTGCTGGCGCTGGGGAGGAAATTGACCAGGAGGATTCTGATGGTGAGGTGGTTTGTTTAAGTCAGGCACCCGGGGAGACACCTGTTGTCCGTGGGAGGAATATGGCCGTTGACATGCCTGGTGAAAATACCAAAAAAATCAGCTCTTCGGTGTGGAAGTATTTCACCAGAAATGCGGACAACATTTGTCAAGCCGTGTGTTCCCTTTGTCAAGCTGTAATAAGTAGGGGTAAGGACGTTAACCACCTCGGAACATCCTCCCTTATACGTCACCTGCAGCGCATTCATAATAAGTCAGTGACAAGTTCAAAAACTTTGGCCGACAGCGGAAGCAGTCCACTGACCAGTAAATCCCTTCCTCTTGTAACCAAGCTCACGCAAACCACCCCACCAACTCCCTCAGTGTCAATTTCCTCCTTCCCCAGGAATGCCAATAGTCCTGCAGGCCATGTCACTGGCAATTCTGACGAGTCCTCTCCTGCCTGGGATTCCTCCGATGCATCCTTGCGTGTAACGCCTACTGCTGCTGGCGCTGCTGCTGTTGCTGCTGGGAGTCGATGGTCATCCCAGAGGGGAAGTCGTAAGCCCACTTGTACTACTTCCAGTAAGCAATTGACTGTCCAACAGTCCTTTGCGAGGAAGATGAAATATCACAGCAGTCATCCTGCTGCAAAGCGGATAACTGAGGCCTTGACAACTATGTTGGTGTTAGATGTGCGTCCGGTATCCGCCGTTAGTTCACAGGGAACTAGACAATTTATTGAGGCAGTGTGCCCCCGTTACCAAATACCATCTAGGTTCCACTTCTCTAGGCAGGCGATACCGAGAATGTACACGGACGTCAGAAAAAGACTCACCAGTGTCCTAAAAAATGCAGTTGTACCCAATGTCCACTTAACCACGGACATGTGGACAAGTGGAGCAGGGCAGGGTCAGGACTATACGACTGTGACAGCCCACTGGGTAGATGTATGGACTCCCGCCGCAAGAACAGCAGCGGCGGCACCAGTAGCAGCATCTCGCAAACGCCAACTCTTTCCTAGGCAGGCTACGCTTTGTATCACCGCTTTCCAGAATACGCACACAGCTGAAAACCTCTTACGGCAACTGAGGAAGATCATCGCGGAATGGCTTACCCCAATTGGACTCTCCTGTGGATTTGTGGCATCGGACAACGCCAGCAATATTGTGTGTGCATTAAATATGGGCAAATTCCAGCACGTCCCATGTTTTGCACATACCTTGAATTTGGTGGTGCAGAATTTTTTAAAAAACGACAGGGGCGTGCAAGAGATGCTGTCGGTGGCCAGAAGAATTGCGGGACACTTTCGGCGTACAGGCACCACGTACAGAAGACTGGAGCACCACCAAAAACTACTGAACCTGCCCTGCCATCATCTGAAGCAAGAAGTGGTAACGAGGTGGAATTCAACCCTCTATATGCTTCAGAGGTTGGAGGAGCAGCAAAAGGCCATTCAAGCCTATACAATTGAGCACGATATAGGAGGTGGAATGCACCTGTCTCAAGTGCAGTGGAGAATGATTTCAACGTTGTGCAAGGTTCTGATGCCCTTTGAACTTGCCACACGTGAAGTCAGTTCAGACACTGCCAGCCTGAGTCAGGTCATTCCCCTCATCAGGCTTTTGCAGAAGAAGCTGGAGACATTGAAGGAGGAGCTAACACGGAGCGATTCCGCTAGGCATGTGGGACTTGTGGATGGAGCCCTTAATTCGCTTAACAAGGATTCACGGGTGGTCAATCTGTTGAAATCAGAGCACTACATTTTGGCCACCGTGCTCGATCCTAGATTTAAAACCTACCTTGGATCTCTCTTTCCGGCAGACACAAGTCTGCTGGGGTTGAAAGACCTGCTGGTGAGAAAATTGTCAAGTCAAGCGGAACGCGACCTGTCAACATCTCCTCCTTCACATTCTCCCGC
Organism: Pseudophryne corroboree; assembly: GCF_028390025.1. Taxonomy (NCBI): domain Eukaryota; kingdom Metazoa; phylum Chordata; class Amphibia; order Anura; family Myobatrachidae; genus Pseudophryne; species Pseudophryne corroboree. The sequence goes on along the minus strand of NC_086444.1, from coordinate 1,130,906,124 downwards.
AACTGGGGGTGCGAGGAAAAGGCTCAGAATTCCGAGCCCACCCGCTGGCGGTGATGCAGGGCAGTCTGGAGCGACTGCTGATGCTGACATCTGGTCCGGACTGAAGGACCTGACAACGATTACGGACATGTCGTCTACTGTCACTGCATATGATTCTCTCAACATTGAAAGAATGGTGGAGGATTATATGAGTGACCGCATCCAAGTAGGCACGTCACACAGTCCGTACTTATACTGGCAGGAAAAAGAGGCAATTTGGAGGCCCTTGCACAAACTGGCTTTATTCTACCTAAGTTGCCCTCCCACAAGTGTGTACTCCGAAAGAGTGTTTAGTGCCGCCGCTCACCTTGTCAGCAATCGGCGTACGAGGTTACATCCAGAAAATGTGGAGAAGATGATGTTCATTAAAATGAATTATAATCAATTCCTCCGCGGAGACATTGACCAGCAGCAATTGCCTCCACAAAGTACACAGGGAGCTGAGATGGTGGATTCCAGTGGGGACGAATTGATAATCTGTGAGGAGGGGGATGTACACGGTGATATATCGGAGGATGATGATGAGGTGGACATCTTGCCTCTGTAGAGCCAGTTTGTGCAAGGAGAGATTAATTGCTTCTTTTTTGGGGGGGTCCAAACCAACCCGTCATATCAGTCACAGTCGTGTGGCAGACCCTGTCACTGAAATGATGGGTTGGTTAAAGTGTGCATGTCCTGTTTATACAACATAAGGGTGGGTGGGAGGGCCCAAGGACAATTCCATCTTGCACCTCTTTTTTCTTTTATTTTTCTTTGCGTCATGTGCTGTTTGGGGAGGGTTTTTTGGAAGGGCCATCCTGCGTGACACTGCAGTGCCACTCCTAGATGGGCCCGGTGTTTGTGTCGGCCACTAGGGTCGCTTATCTTACTCACACAGTCAGCAACCTCATTGCGCCTCTTTTTTTCTTTGCGTCATGTGCTGTTTGGGGAGGGTTTTTTGGAAGGGACATCCTGCGTGACACTGCAGTGCCACTCCTAGATGGGCCCGGTGTTTGTGTCGGCCACTAGGGTCGCTTATCTTACTCACACAGTCAGCTACCTCATTGCGCCTCTTTTTTTCTTTGCGTCATGTGCTGTTTGGGGAGGGTTTTTTGGAAGGGACATCCTGCGTGACACTGCAGTGCCACTCCTAGATGGGCCCGGTGTTTGTGTCGGCCACTAGGGTCGCTTATCTTACTCACACAGTCAGCTACCTCATTGCGCCTCTTTTTTTCTTTGCGTCATGTGCTGTTTGGGGAGGGTTTTTTGGAAGGGACATCCTGCGTGACACTGCAGTGCCACTCCTAGATGGGCCCGGTGTTTGTGTCGGCCACTAGGGTCGCTTATCTTACTCACACAGTCAGCTACCTCATTGCGCCTCTTTTTTTCTTTGCGTCATGTGCTGTTTGGGGAGGGTTTTTTGGAAGGGACATCCTGCGTGACACTGCAGTGCCACTCCTAGATGGGCCCGGTGTTTGTGTCTGCCACTAGGGTCGCTTATCTTACTCACACAGTCAGCTACCTCATTGCGCCTCTTTTTTTCTTTGCGTCATGTGCTGTTTGGGGAGGGTTTTTTGGAAGGGACATCCTGCGTGACACTGCAGTGCCACTCCTAGATGGGCCCGGTGTTTGTGTCGGCCACTAGGGTCGCTTATCTTACTCACACAGTCAGCTACCTCATTGCGCCTCTTTTTTTCTTTGCGTCATGTGCTGTTTGGGGAGGGTTTTTTGGAAGGGACATCCTGCGTGACACTGCAGTGCCACTCCTAGATGGGCCCGGTGTTTGTGCCGGCCACTAGGGTCGCTTATCTTACTCACACAGCGACCTCGGTGCAAATTTTAGGACTAAAAATAATATTGTGAGGTGTGAGGTATTCAGAATAGACTGAAAATGAGTGTAAATTATGGTTTTTGAGGTTAATAATACTTTGGGATCAAAATGACCCCCAAATTCTATGATTTAAGCTGTTTTTTAGGGTTTTTTGAAAAAAACACCCGAATCCAAAACACACCCGAATCCGACAAAAAAAATTCGGTGAGGTTTTGCCAAAACGCGGTCGAACCCAAAACACGGCCGCGGAACCGAACCCAAAACCAAAACACAAAACCCGAAAAATTTCCGGCGCTCATCTCTAATATATATATATATATATATGTGTGTGTGTGTGTGTGTGTATATATATGTATATATATATTATATGTATATATAATATATATATGTGTATATATATATTTATATATGTGTATATATATATATATATATGTATATATATATATATGTGTGTATATAGATATGTGTGTATATATATATATATATATATATATATATATATATATATAGTGGAAGCAGCACTCCCAATAGCAGGTAGCTTTACCAGTGCCTTCCTTAAGACTCCACAGCAAGAGGTCTCATATAAATCTCTGTATAGGCGGCACTCGGACGTATCATAATCAGCATATCATTACACCATGATATCGTAACAGCTTATCATAATCAGCTCCATAATCACAACAAACAACCCCTGTTGTGATTATGGAGCTGATTATGATTCGCAATTACTATAGCTGAATGCATGTATGTTTTGCTATTTTAGATTTTTGATACTTTCCACTTGCCGTAGATTTACAATGTTTGTTGTACTTTGTTTTTATTGGTAGTCATGGCACCGGACACTGGGTGACGACGTCATTGGTGGGCGTCTTCACACCAGAGCCGGCAGCAGTGGCGTTTGCACGTGGTGTTTAGATGCTTTATAAGGTACGTTTATTATACTTATTTAAATCCTGATGATGAGGTGCAAATAAACTTGGAAACGTTGATGGCATATTCGCAGCTTCTGTGAGAATTGTTTTCAAGTGCCGCCTATGTATATTGTTTAACATATGTTAAATTTGTATTTTTTAAATTACTTTAGATATATATTTTCTCTAACGTCCTAGTGGATGCTGGGGACTCCGTCAGGACCATGGGGATTAGCGGCTCCGCAGGAGACAGGGCACAAAAATAAAGCTTTAGGATCAGGTGGTGTGCACTGGCTCCTCCCCCTATGACCCTCCTCCAAGCCTCAGTTAGGTTTTTGTGCCCGTCCGAGCAGGGTGCAATCTAGGTGGCTCTCCTAAAGAGCTGCTTAGAAAAAGTTTTTTAGGTTTTTTATTTTCAGTGAGTCCTGCTGGCAACAGGCTCACTGCATCGAGGGACTTAGGGGAGAGAAGTCAACTCACCTGCGTGCAGGATGGATTGGCTTCTTAGGCTACTGGACACCATTAGCTCCAGAGGGATCGAACACAGGCCCAGCCATGGAGTCCGGTCCCGGAGCCGCGCCGCCGACCCCCCTTGCAGATGCCGAAGATGGAAGAGGTCCAGAAGCAGGCGGCAGAAGACTTTTCAGTCTTCCTGAGGTAGCGCACAGCACTGCAGCTGTGCGCCATTGTTGTCAGCACACTTCACACAGCGGTCACGGAGGGTGCAGGGCGCTGGGGGGGCGCCCTGGGCAGCAATGTATAATACCTTTTTATGGCTAAAAAATACATCACATATAGCCCTTGAGGCTATATGGATGTATTTAACCCCTGCCAGATCTCACAAACTCCGGAGAAGAGCCCGCCGAAATAGGGGGCGGGGCTTATTCTCCTCAGCACACAGCGCCATTTTCCTGCTCAGCTCCGCTGTGAGGAAGGCTCCCAGGACTCTCCCCTGCACTGCACTACAGAAACAGGGTAAAACAGAGAGGGGGGGCACTTTTTTTGGTGATATTACTATATTTAAGCTGCTATAAGGATACAACACTTATATAGGGTTGTTCCCATATATATTATAGCGCTTGGGTGTGTGCTGGCAAACTCTCCCTCTGTCTCCCCAAAGGGCTAGTAGGGTCCTGTCTTCAATAGAGCATTCCCTGTGTGTCTGCTGTGTGTCGGTACGTGTGTGTCGACATGTATGAGGACGATGTTGGTGTGGAGGCAGAGCAATTGCCGGTAATGGTGATGTCACCCCCCAGGGAGTCGACACCGGAATGGATGGCTTTGTTTATGGAATTACGTGATAATGTCAGCACATTACAAAAATCAGTTGACGACATGAGACGGCCGGAAAACCAGTTAGTACCTGCCCAGGCGTCTCAGACACCGTAAGGGGCTGTAAAACGCCCTTTACCTCAGTCGGTCGACACAGACCCAGACACGGACACTGAATCTAGTGTCGACGGTGAAGAAACAAACGTATTTTCCAGTAGGGCCACACGTTATATGATCACGGCAATGAAGGAGGCTTTGCATATCTCTGATACTACAAGTACCACAAAAAGGGGTATTATGTGGGGGGTGAAAAAACTACCTGTAGTTTTTCCTGAATCAGAGGAATTGAATGATGTATGTGATGAAGCGTGGGTTAACCCAGATAGAAAAGTGCTAATTTCAAAAAAGTTATTGGCATTATACTAGTGATGAGCGAGGTTCGGTTTTACCCTTTCCCGCCAGAGGTTAGGGCGCGCTGGGAAACACCCCCTAAGGTGGATAAGGCGCTCACACGCTTATCAAAACAAGTGGCGTTACCGTCTCCTGATACGGCCGCCCTCAAGGATCCAGCTGATAGGAGGCTGGAAACTACCCTAAAAAGTATATACACACATACTGGTGTTATACTGCGACCAGCCATCGCCTCAGCTTGGATGTGCAGTGCTGGGGTGGTCTGGTCGGATTCCCTGACTGAAAATATTGATACCCTGGATAGGGACAGTATTTTACAGACTTTAGAGCAATTAAAGGATGCTTTTCTTTATATGCGAGATGCTCAGAGGGATATTTGCACTCTGGCATCGAGAGTAAGTGCGATGTCCATATCTGCCAGAAGAAGTTTATGGACACGACAGTGGTCAGGTGATGCGGATTCCAAACGGCATATGGAAGTATTGCCGTATAAAGGGGAGGAATTATTTGGCATCGGTCTATCGGATTTGGTGGCCACGGCAACTGCCGGGAAATCCACCTTTTTACCTCAGACCCCCTCCCAACAGAAAAAGACACCGTCTTTTCAGCCGCAGTCCTTTCGGTCCTATAAGAAGCGGGCAAAAGGACAGTCATATCTGCCCCGAGGCAGAGGAAAGGGTAAGAGAGGGCAGCAAGCAGCTCCTTCCCAGGAACAGAAGCCCTCCGCGGGTTCTGCAAAGCCCTCAGCATGACGCTGGGGCTTTACAAGCAGACTCAGGAACGGTGGGGGGTCGACTCAAGAATTTCAGCGCGCAGTGGGCTTGCTCACAGGTGGACCCCTGGATCCTGCAGGTAGTATCTCAGGGTTACAGGTTGGAATTCGAGAAGTCTCCCCCTCGCCGGTTCCTAAAGTCTGCTTTGCCAACGTCTCCCTCAGACAGGGCGACGGTATTGGAAGCCATTCACAAGCTGTTTTCTCAGCAGGTGATAGTCAAGGTACCCCTCCTACAACAGGAAAAGGGGTATTACTCCACGCTATTTGTGGTACCGAAGCCGGACGGCTCGGTAAGACCTATTCTAAATCTGAAATCTTTGAACCTGTACATACAAAAATTCAAGTTCAAGATGGAATCACTCAGAGCAGTGATAGCGAATCTGGAAGAAGGGGACTTTATGGTGTCCCTGGACATAAAAGATGCTTACCTGCATGTCCCAATTTGCCCTTCACATCAAGGGTACCTCAGGTTCGTGGTGCAAAACTGTCATTATCGGTTTCAGACGCTGCCGTTTGGATTGTCCACGGCACCTCGGGTCTTTACCAAGGTAATGGCCGAAATGATGATTCTTCTGCGAAGAAGAGGCGTATTAATTATCCCTTACTTGGACAATCTCCTGATAAGGGCAAGGTCCAGAGAACAGCTGGAGGACGGAGTAGCACTAACCCAAGTAGTGCTGCAACAACACGGGTGGATTCTGAATTTTCCAAAATCTCAGTTGACCCCGACAACACGTCTGCTGTTCCTGGGAATGATTCTGGACACGGTTCAGAAAAAGGTGTTTCTTCCGGAGGAGAAAGCCAAGGAGTTATCCGAACTTGTCAGGAACCTCCTAAAACCAGGAAAAGTGTCTGTGCATCAATGCACAAGAGTCCTGGGAAAGATGGTGGCTTCTTACGAAGCAATCCCATTCGGCAGATTCCACGCACGAACTTTTCAGTGGGATCTGCTGGACAAATGGTCCGGATCGCATCTGCAGATGCATCAGCGGATAACCTTATCGCCACGGACAAGGGTGTCTCTTCTGTGGTGGTTGCAGAGTGCTCATCTGTTAGAAGGCCGCAGATTCGGCATACAGGACTGGGTCCTGGTGACCACGGATGCCAGTCTGAGAGGCTGGGGAGCGGTCACACAGGGAAGAAACTTCCAGGGAGTATGGTCAAGCCTGGAGATGTCTCTTCACATAAATATACTGGAGCTAAGAGCGATTTACAATGCTCTAAGCCTGGCAAAACCCCTGCTTCAGGGTCAGCCGGTGTTGATCCAGTCGGACAACATCACGGCAGTCGCCCACGTAAACAGACAGGGCGGCACAAGAAGCAGGAGAGCAATGGCAGAAGCTGCAAGGATTCTTCGCTGGGCGGAAGATCATGTGATAGCACTGTCAGCAGTGTTCATTCCGGGAGTGGACAACTGGGAAGCAGACTTCCTCTGCAGACACGATCTACACCCGGGAGAGTGGGGACTTCATCCAGAAGTCTTCCACATGATTGTGAACCGTTGGGAAAAACCAAAGGTGGATATGATGGCGTCTCGCCTCAACAAAAAACTGGACAGGTATTGCGCCAGGTCAAGAGACCCTCAGGCAATAGCTGTGGACGCTCTGGTAACACCGTGGGTGTTCCAGTCAGTGTATGTGTTTCCTCCTCTGCCTCTCATACCCAAAGTACTGAGAATTATACGGCAAAGGGGAGTAAGAACGATACTCGTGGCTCCGGATTGGCCAAGAAGAACTTGGTACCCGGAACTTCAGGAGATGCTCACGGAAAATCTGTGGCCTCTACCTCTAAGACGGGACCTGATTCAGCAGGGTCCGTGTCTATTCCAAGACTTACCGCGGCTGTGTTTGACGGCGTGGCGGTTGAACGCCGAATTCTAAGGGAAAAAGGCATTCCAGAAGAGGTCATTCCTACACTGGTTAAAGCCAGGAAGGAGGTGACTGCACAACATTATCACCGCATTTGGAGAAAATATGTTGCGTGGTGTGAGGCCAGGAAGGCCCCCACGGAGGAATTTCAATTGGGTCGATTCCTACATTTCCTGCAAACAGGATTGTCTATGGGCCTCAAGTTGGGGTCCATTAAGGTTCAAATTTCGGCCCTGTCGATTTTCTTCCAGAAAGAATTGGCTTCAGTTCCTGAAGTCCAGACTTTTGTAAAAGGAGTACTACATATACAGCCCCCGGTTGTGCCCCCAGTGGCTCCGTGGGACCTTAATGTAGTTTTGGATTTTCTCAAATCCCATTGGTTTGAGCCACTCAAATCGGCGGATTTGAAATATCTTACATGGAAAGTAACCATGCTACTGGCCCTGGCTTCAGCCAGGAGAGTGTCAGAATTGGCGGCTTTATCGTATAAAAGCCCATATCTGATTTTCCATTCGGACAGGGCAGAACTGCGGACGCGTCCTCATTTTCTGCCTAAGGTGGTGTCAGCGTTTCACCTGAACCAGCCTATTGTGGTGCCTGCGGCTACTAGCGATTTGGAGGATTCCAAGTTGCTGGACGTTGTCAGGGCATTGAAAATATATATTTCAAGGACGGCTGGAGTCAGAAAATCTGACTCGCTGTTTATACTGTATGCACCCAACAAGCTGGGTGCTCCTGCTTCTAAGCAGACGATTGCTCGTTGGATTTGTAGCACAATTCAACTTGCACATTCTGTGGCAGGCCTGCCACAGCCTAAATCTGTCAAGGCCCATTCCACAAGGAAGGTGGGCTCATCCTGGGCGGCTGCCCGAGGGGTCTCGGCATTACAACTCTGCCGAGCAGCTACGTGGTCGGGGGAGAACACGTTTGTAAAATTCTACAAATTTGATACCCTGGCTAAAGAGGACCTGGAGTTCTCTCATTCGGTGCTGCAGAGTCATCCGCACTCTCCCGCCCGTTTGGGAGCTTTGGTATAATCCCCATGGTCCTGACGGAGTCCCCAGCATCCACTAGGACGTTAGAGAAAATAAGATTTTACTTACCGATAAATCTATTTCTCGTAGTCCGTAGTGGATGCTGGGCGCCCATCCCAAGTGCGGATTGTCTGCAATACTTGTACATAGTTATTGTTACAAAAAAATCGGGTTGTTCTTGTTGTGAGCCGTCTGTTCAGAGGCTCCTACGTTGTCATACTGTTAACTGGGTTCAGATCACAAGTTGTACGGTGTGATTGGTGTGGCTGGTATGAGTCTTACCCGGGATTCAAAATCCTTCCTTATTGTGTACGCTCGTCCGGGCACAGTATCCTAACTGAGGCTTGGAGGAGGGTCATAGGGGGAGGAGCCAGTGCACACCACCTGATCCTAAAGCTTTATTTTTGTGCCCTGTCTCCTGCGGAGCCGCTAATCCCCATGGTCCTGACGGAGTCCCCAGCATCCACTACGGACTACGAGAAATAGATTTATCGGTAAGTAAAATCTTATTATTAATAATGTGTTATTATTAAATAATGGTGAGCACTACTGGGGACATTATGTGTATCTGTCACTGCTGGGCGCATTACATGTATCTGTCACTGCTGGCGGCATTACGTGTATCTGTCACTGCTGGGGGAATTACGTGTATCTGTCACTGCTGGGGGCATTACGTGTATCTGTCACTGCTGGGGGCATTACGTGTATCTGTCACTGCTGGGGGCATTACGTGTATCTGGCACTGCTGGGGGTATTATGTGTATTTGGCTCTACTGGGGGCATTACGTGTATTTGGCACTATACTGGGGCATTACGTGTATCTGTCACTGCTGGGGGCATTATGTGTATCTGTCACTGCTGGGGGCATTACGTGTATCTGTCACTGCTGGGGGCATTACGTGTATCTGTCACTGCTGTGGGCATTACGTGTATCTGTCACTGCTAAGGGCATTACGTGTATCTGGCACTGCTGGGGGTATTATATGTATTTGGCTCTACTGGGGGCATTATGTGTATCTGCCACTGCTGGGGACATTACATGTATCTGGCACTGTGGCATAATGTGAATTTGGCTCATACTGTGTGGCATAATGTGAATTTCGGCTCATACCATGTGGCGTAATGTGAAGTTGGCTCATACCGTGTGGCATAATGTGAAGTTGGCTCATACTGTGTGGCATAATGTGAATTTGGCTCATACTGTGTGGCATAAAGTGAATTTCGGTTCATACCATGTGGCGTAATGTGAAGTTGGCTCATACCGTGTGGCATAATGTGAAATTGGCTCATACTGTGTGGCATAATGTGAAATTGACTCATACTGTGTGGCGTAATGTGAATTTCGGCTCATACTGTGTGGCGTAATGTGAATTTAGGCTCATACTGTGTGGCGTAATGTGAATTTCAGCTCATACTGTGTGGCGTAATGTGAATTTCGGCTCATACTGTGTGGCATAATGTGAATTTCAGCTCATGCTGTAGTGTAATGTGAAGTTGGCTCATACTGTGTGGCGTAATGTGAGTAAGGGGCACTACTGTCAGTAGCTGGTGAGCATGGGAACATGTATGACAAATGCTGGTGCGCTGCAGAGGAGGAAGCTGATGGCATAGAAAGAGGCATATGTGGCTGTGATGGCACATGTGTAAATTTTAAACTTTAGTCGTGTTATATTAAAATTTATATGTTCATCCCCCTAAACCTCCCGTACTTTCCAGAGTGGCCCACTCAAAATCAGGGTGTAGATGCTGGGGGTGGGGTGGTGGTGCAAGAGGTGGGTTGTCTGGTGGTGAGGTGTGTGTGTGTGGGGGGGCAAATGCACATGCACCTAGGCTTACCCCTCTCTAGCTCCGCCACTGTGTCAGGAATAGGATGGGGAAGTGCAAGCAGCGATAGGGTGTAGCGGCAGCTAGGAGTCAGGGTTATGCCATAGTGGGCAGTCAGTAGCGGCCGGTGGTAGCACCATTATGTTACATGTAATTTCTCCTGGGTGTATTATATAGACACGCCCCTCCAGTAGTGCACCCCCTAATAAAATTAGCTGCGCACGCCTATGGTGAGAGGCATGTGTGTATGTGTGTGTAAGTGAGAGACATGTGTTTGTGTGTGTGTGTGTGTGTGTAAGTGAGGTGTGTGTGTGTGTGTGAGAGGCATGTGTGTGTGTGAGGCATGTGTGTGTAAGTGAGAGGCATGTGTGTGAGGCATGTGTGTGTAAGTGAGAGGCATGTGTGTGTGTGTGTGTGTGTAAGTGAGAGGCACATGTGTGAGAGGCATGGATTAAAGGAGGCATTTGAGCATTTCTACAGGACTATGGGGGTCATTCCGACCCATTCGCACGCAGCAGTTTCTCACTGCTGTGTGAACGGGTGCGGAATGCGCATGCGCGGCGGACGCAGTGCGCGTGCGCGACATTGCCCGGTGACAGAGGTCGCCGGGTTAGGTCGCGCCTACCGACGGAAGATTGACAGGAAGGAGGCGTGGCAGGGCGGATCCAGACCGTTGGAGACCGTTTTCGGAGGGTGGTGAGTAAAACGCAGGCATGTCCAGGACAACGGAGGGCGAAGGAGTGACGTCAAAGCCGGCCCTATCATCGCTGGATCCATCACACAGGGTAAGTATGTCCAGCCCTAGTCTACTTCTGCTTGAATTTTTTTTAGCTTAGCAGGGCTGTACAAGCGATCGCAGCCCTGCTAAGCTAAAATACACTCTCCCATAGGCGTGGACTATTGATCGCAGCAGCAGCTAAAAGTTGCTGGCTGCGATCAACTTGGACTGACCACCTATGTACAGAGCACACACCTGGTCTGGGTACACGCTACCTTACAAATATATAGAGGGGTGTCCATTTCTGAATGTGTGTGTGTGTGTGTGTGAGGCGCGTGTGTGTGTATGTGAGAGAGGCGTGTGTGTGTGTGTGTGTGTGTGTAAGTGAGAGGCGTGTGTGTGTGTAAGTGAGAGGCATGTGTGTGTTTAAGTGAAATCGGTGTGTGTGTGTTTTTAAGTGAAGGAGGCATGTCTGTGTGAGTGAAAGAGGCATGTGTGAGAGGCATGTGTGTGTTTAAGTGAAAGGCGTTTGTGTGTTAAACATACATACACGCCGCTTTCACTTTAACACACAAACGCCTTTCACTTAAACATACATACACGCCGCTTTCACTTTAAGTGAAAGAGGCGTGTGTGTGCTTTTAAGTGAATGAGGTGTTTGTGTGTTTTTTATATATATCGGCACACCGCTGCGCCAAAGCATCTCCATCGAGGCCTGCTGGCGGGTGAGGGAGCACTGTAGGTGTACTATAAAGGTATGCTGGTATCTGTTTTTATTGTAATGACTGACTTGGAGTGCGTCCACTTTTTATGTGTATCTATATTACTATTGGGAAAGGTACCTGAGCACACTACTACTGTTCACCCTGAGTGCCGGATAGTTACATATGGTATGTGTGTGTATATGTAGGGGGGCACCAACATTTATCATGCCTCCGGGCGACTGGGACGAACTTACGCCACTGTATATGTTATACAGTATTGATAATGAACCGTGTAGATAGCAGCACACCCTTAATGGTGCATGTTTTCCAGAACTCCTAGTTGGAGCACAGGTGTATTTTTTACTGGCCGACACATTTTAAAAGAGCCTCAGGTGGTGCTAATTATTTCATTTATGACACTGAGAAGATCTTTAAAACATGCAGCTTTAGTAAAATTGTATTATATACTATTGCTACTATGGTCATGGTGTGGCCTGGGGAGGAGGGTTTCCAGGCAACCGGAAACCCCCTCTGCATTTGCCTATGGGGGGTGAGAACGGTATCACCATGCAGGATGCAAAGTCGAGGGGGGGAGGCACCAGTGACACTTGTATTTGCCTTGCAGGGTGCCGAAAACGTTCCCTCCCTCCCATGACATTATCACCAGGGGTTAAAGTGAGCCGGAACGGGCTGGAACTGCGTTCCGTCAGTTCCACCAGGAGACGGAACGCAGTTCCGCCTCCCCCGGCTCACCTAACCCGATGTGCCGGGCGGCGCTGCAGGGAGATGCCGGGCGCCCGCTGAGATCGCGTTACCAGCGGGCGCCCGTCTCCCTCTCCGCAGCGGCAGCCGTAGGCAGGAGCTCAGTACTGAGCTCCGGCTTCCGGCTCTGTCAGTGCGCGCTATGGGAGAGACGTCATGACGTCTCTCTCATAGTGCAGAGGAGCGGGCGGCGAGAGAGGACTGCGGCGGGAGCGGGGCTAGGTAAGTATAGTTCTTCCCCCCTCCCTCTCTCCCTCCCTCCTATATGTGTACCACAGGCGTTTCTACTGGGGGCCTTTACTACTGGGGCAAACTACAGAGGGGCAAACTACTGGGGGGCTCTAGTACTGGGGGCAAACTACTGGGGGCCTTTACTACTGGGGCAAACTACAGAGGGGCAAACTACTGGGGGGCTCTAGTACTGGGGGCAAACTACTGGGGGCCTTTACTACTGGGGCAAACTACAGAGGGGCAAACTACTGGGGGGCTCTAGTACTGGGGGCAAACTACTGGGGGCCTTTACTACTGGGGCAAACTACAGAGGGGCAAACTACTGGGGGGCTCTAGTACTGGGGGGCTTTACTGCTGGGGCAAACTACAAGGGGCAAACTACTGGGGGCATTACTACAAGGGGGCAAGCTACAAAGGGGCAAACTACTGGCAGCATTACTACTGGGGGCTAAACTACAAGGGGGCATAATTACAGGAGCTAAACTACTGGGGGTATAACTACATACAAGGGGGCAAACTACTGGGGACATTACTAACTTTGGCAAACTACATGGGGGCTAAACTACAGGGGCTAAACAACTGGGGGCACAACTGCAGGGGGCATTACCACTGGGGGCTAAACTACATGGGGCAAACTACATGAGGTCAAAACTACTGGGGGCATTACCACTCAGAGGCTAAACTAGAGGGAGGGGGGTAAATTGCTGGGGTCATAACTGCAGGGGCATTACCAGTATGGGCATGACTACTGGGGCTAAACTACAGGGGCTAAACGACTAGGGGCAATACTACACAGGGGCATTACCATTAAGGGCATTACTGATGGGGTGCACAGCTAATGAGGGCATTGTAAAGGGGGCACTTCATAAGGAGCACTACTGTTGGGGGCATTGCATAAGGGGCACTACTACTGTGGGCATTGTATAAGGGATGCTACTGCTGGGGGCATTACTGTATGGGCCGACAAAGAAGCTGCGTTCCCGGTCCGCCCTCCGTCGCTCCGCCCCTACCATCGCCGCCGCACTGGAAGCCCAGGTTCCAGACTCCCAGCTGCAGCGGATCTGGGACCAGGCCGGCTTTATTATCCCTGCCGCTGCATCGAGCTTCTGTGACCGCGGCACTACTAGTTAAAATCTGTCGCTGATTGGCTGCCGGTCCGCAGCAGTTTTGAAATATTAGCGCCGTGGTCACAGGAGCTCGATGCGGCGGCAGGGATAATAAAGCCAGCCTGGTTCCAGATCCACTGCAGCCGCCCTCAGCCTCTTCTGCCGCCCCGCCCTCGGACCTCTGCGCACCCACAGCCTCCTCCTCCGCACTATCTCCGAGGCCCACAGCCTCCACGTCACGCCTACCACAGCCTACTCATCCACAGCACTGCAGACCACCGCCGCTGCTAAACAGGTAATCTAACCTGCTGCCTTTCTCTCTCCCTAGTCCCTACTGTATTCCCTTGCTGTCACTTTCCATATCCCTGCTGTCACTTTCCATGTCCCTGCTGTCACTCTCCCTGTCACTCTGTCACTCTATAATGTGAATTTCGGCTCATTCTCTGTGCTATAATGTGAATTTTGGCTCATTCTGTGTGCTATAATGTGAATTTTGGCTCATACCGTGTGCTATAATGTGAATTTCGGCTCATACTGTGTGGTGTAATGTGAATTTCGGCTCATACTGTGTGGTGTAATGTGAATTTCGGCTCATACCGTGTGGTGTAATGTGAATTTGGCACATACTGTGTGGTGTAATGTGAATTTGGCTCATACTGTGTGGTGTAATATGAATGTGGTTCATACTGTGTGGTATAAATGTGAATTTCGGCTCATACTGTGAGCTATAATGTGAAAGGGGTCCTACTATTGTGGTGCATAATGTGTATAAGGGGTATATGGTGTGGTAAACTACACTGAAGGGCACGCCCCCTTTTGCGTGGCCACGCCCCCTTGTCAGGAGTGCGCGCGCCTTCGGCGCGCACATAATTGCACCCTTCACTTTTCCATACCCCCACTTCAAAATTTCCACTTGGGTACTACTACTGTGGCCATTATTACTATTGTGTGACCACGCCCCTTTCTTTTTGAGACCACACCCCCTTTTTGCGCGCAATACCTTTATTTCATGGGCACCGTGGGGAGGGGGGTGAGTTCCACCACCTCTCTAGGACCACTTTAAGCACTGATTATCACAGCATATTTGCTGGAACCAGGGCACATTGGTGTATTGCTATGGCATTGACATGGATGTACATATAATATTGCGCTCTTGGTTATGTTATGTCAGAGGTAAACACTGCAGTGGTGTCGGGTGATAGCGGACAATGTTTCAGTCTGATGCGGATACAAATTGCAGATGCATGCAGTGTCAGTGGGCATTTCTAGGTAGTAACAGGGGGGGGGGGGAGGACAGGGGATGTAGGAAGGCCATTGTCTGCAGCATTAACATAAAGACATAGGGGGTCATTCCGAGTTGATCGTAGCTGTGCTAAATTTAGTACAGCTACGATCAGGAACACAGACATGCGGGGGACGCCAAGCACAGGGCTAGCCCGCCCCGCATTTTCAGTCCCTGCCCTCACTGAAGTACAAAAGCATCGTACAGCGGCGATGCTTTTGTACTTCAGGAGTAGCTTCCGGCCAGCGCAGCTTTTGCACGCTGGCTGGGAGCTACTCATCACTGTCCGCCTCGCAGCAGCTGCGTGTGACGTCACGCAGCCGCTGCAGCCAGCCGTGCCACCTCCTCCCGCCCAGCGACCGCCTCTGCCTGTCAATCAGCGCATTTGTCCTGTAGGCGCATCTTCTACATACAGTACACCCCAAGTGGCCGCATATTCCCCCTGCTGACAGCCGCTCCTCCCGTTCCCACTCCCCTGTGCGCTCTTGCAGCATCTGGTGCCCGCAGCCCCAAGCTCCGACCAGCGTAAGCCTCTGCTGCATATAGTCAGTGGCAGCACTGGTCACCATTATGCAGACTTCGCCTGTCGTAATGTGTAAAAGGGGACTCTACCTGCCGTAATGTGTAAAAGGGGGCTCTACCTGCCTTAATGTGTAAAAGGGGACTCTACTTGCCATAATGTGTAAAAAAGGGGACTCTACCTGCCGTAATGTGTAAAAGGGAGCTGTACCTGCCGTAATGTTAAAAGTGGGCTCTATCTGCCGTAATGTGTAAAAGAGGGCTCTACCTGCCGTTATGTGTAAAAGAGGGCTCTACCTGGAGTAATGTGTAAAGTGGGGCTCTACCTGGCGTAATGTGTGTAAGTGGCGCTACTGTAAGTTGAATAATGGAGACTACTGTGCAGTGTAATATGAATTGGTATTATTTTGTGGCTACGCTTCTTCCTCATGAAGCCATGCCCCTGCATTTTGGTCGCACGCGCACTGGCCCTATTTTAAATATGGAGGGACTGATGCTGTATCTTGCACACAGCGCAAAAAATAAGAATTTACTCACTGGTAATTCTATTTCTCGTAGTCCGTAGTGGATGCTGGGAACTCCGTAAGGACCATGGGGAATAGACGGGCTCCGCAGGAGACTGGGCACTCTAAAAGAAAGATTAGGTACTATCTGGTGTGCACTGGCTCCTCCCTCTATGCCCCTCCTCCAGACCTCAGTTAAGGAAACTGTGCCCGGAAGAGCTGACACAACAAGGAGAGGATTTGGAATCCAGGGTAAGACTCATACCAGCCACACCAATCACACCGTACAACTTGTGATAACCATACCCAGTTAACAGTATGAGCAACAACTGAGCCTCAGTAACAGATGGCTCATAACAATAACCCTTTAGTTAAGCAATAACTATATACATGTATTGCAGAGAGTCCGCACTTGGGACGGGCGCCCAGCATCCACGACGGACTACGAGAAATAGAATTACCGGTGAGTAAATTCTTATTTTCTCTGACGTCCTAGTGGATACTGGGAACTCCGTAAGGACCATGGGGATTATACCAAAACTCCCAAACGGGCGGGAGAGTGCGGATGACTCTGCAGCACCGCATGAGCAAACTCAAGGTCCTCCTCAGCCAGGGTATCAAACTTGTAGAACTTAGCAAACTTGTTTGACCCCAACCAAGTAGCAGCTCGGCAAAGCTGTAAAGCCGAGACCCCTCGGGCAGCCGCCCAAGAAGAGCCCACCTTCCTTGTGGAATGGGCTTTCACCATTTTGGATGCGGCAATCCAGCCGCAGAGTGAACCAGCTGAATCGTGCTATAGATCCAGCGAACAATAGTCTGCTTCGAAGCAGGAGCACCAACCTTGTTGGCTGCATACAGAATAAACAGCGAGTCAGACTTTCTGACTCCCGCCTTTCTGGAAACATACATTTTCAAAGCCCGGACTACGTCCAGCAACTTGGAATCCTCCAAGTCCCTAGTAGCCGCAGGCACCACAATAGGCTGGTTCAAATGAAACGATGATACCACCCTAGGAAGAAATTGGGGACGAGTCCTCAATTCTGCCCTGTCCATATGGAAGATCAGATAAGGGTTTTTACATGACAAAACCGCCAATACTGACACATGCCTAGCCGAAGCTAAGGCCAATAGCATGACCACTTTCCACGTGAGATATTTTAGCTCCATGGTCTTAAGTGGCTCAAACCAGTGGGATTTCAGGAAATCCAACACAATGTTAAGATCCCAAGGTGCCACCGGTGGCACAAAAGGAGGCTGAATATGCAGCACCCCCGGAACAACGTATGAACTTCAGGCAGTGAAGCCAGTTCATTTTTAGAGAAAATGTATAGGGCCGAAATCTTGACCTTTATGGATCCTTATTTTAGGCCCATAGTCACTCCTGACTGTAGGAAGTGCAGGAATCGACCCCGCTGGAATTCCTCTGTAGGGCCTTCCCGGCCTCACACCAAGCAACCTATTTTCGCCATATCTAGTGAAAAAGTCTTGCTGTCACGTCTTTCCTAGCCTTTATCAGCGTAGGAATAACTGCATCCGGAATGCCCTTTTCCACTAGGATCCGGCGTTCAACCGCCATGCCGTCAAATGCAGCCGCGGTAAATTTTGGAACATACAGGGCCCCTGTTGCAACATGTCCTGTCTGAGAGACAGAAGCCCTGAGTCCTCTGAGAGCATTTCCTGCAGCTCCGGGTACCGAGTCCTTCTTGGCCAATTCGGAGCCAAGAATAGGAGGGAATACAGAGACCGACTGGAACACCCACGGTGTTACTAGTGCGACCACAGCTATCACCTGAGGGTCCCTTGACCCGGCGTAAAACCTTTTTTAGCTTTTTATTGAGGTGGGACGCCATCTAGTCCACCTTAGGCAGTTCCCATCAATTTGCAAACTGCGTGAAGACTTCCTGATGAAGTCCCCACTTTCCAGGGTGGAGGTCGTGCCTGCTGAGGAAGTCTGCTTCCCAGATGTCCACTCCCGGAACGAACACTGCTGACAGTGCGCTTACTTAATTCTCCGCCCAGCGAAGAATTCTGGTGGCTTCTACCCTCGCCACCCTGCTCCTTGTGCCGCCTTGGCGGTTTACATGAACCCCTGCGGTCTGACTGGATCAGAACCGGTTGGTCGCGAAGCAGGATCTCCGCTTGACTTAGGGCGTTGTATATGGCCCTTGGTTCCAGGATATTGATGTGACGGCAAGTCAGTTGACTTGACCACAGACCTTGGAAATTTCTTCCCTGTGTAACTGCCCCCCACCCTCGGAGGCTTGCATCCGTGGTCACCAGGATCCAGTCCTGAATGCCGAATCTGCGGCCCTCGAGAAGGTGAGCACTCTGCAGCCACCACAGGAGAGACACCCTGGCCCTGGGGTATAGGGTGATTAACCGATGCATCTGAAGAGGTGATCCGGACCACTTGCCCAGTAAGTCCCATTGGAAGGTCCTCGCATGGAACCTGCCTAAGGGGATGGCCTCGTATGATGCCACCATCCTTCCCAGGACACGAGTGCAGTGATGCACTGACACCTGCTTTGGTTTTAATAGATTCCTGACCAGTGTCATGAGCTCCTGAGCTCTCTCTATCGGGAGATAACCCTTGTTAAAGCCTAATATTTATCCTATATAACACACTATAAAGAGGTTAAGAGACACAGTACGCAATTGGCGCACAGGTACCGTAAGGGTACGCCCTTAGCGTAGCGGACGCTGTATCGGGAGCGAGCCGCTCGAACGACACAAACGCTCGCGAGAATACGCTGTTGGTATCGGGCACACTATAGGTGAGCGACTACCGTAATGCTACGCTATCAGCGTAGCGGACGCTCGAGATCACGAGGAGATCACGAGCGGCGCAGACGCTCACGAGATAACAATCAGTAGACCTTGAATGTAACACACAGAAAGGATATTCTTATACTGTAGACCTTGTACTGAAACACTGTAGCGATATAACGCTGCTTAACCTTGTTTACACTAAAGCTGTTTGAGCGATAGAGACGCTCCTATTACCCTCTGCAATATAATGAACACTCAAATACCGGTCTAAGGGTCTAACGCCTTTTAAGGAAATGAATGAACGTTCAATCGCAAAAGAATAATACAGTACAAGTTATACACTACCAAAATAACATAGAATATCTAACCAAATAACTACACATAAAATACAATAAAGATACAATTACATTTAAAGGGGGAAGGAGAGAGAGAGAGAGAGTGGCTCATAACATTAAATAAAAGACGATATGGTTGCAGAGAAACTTACGCACAAAGGGAAACAATCGCATGCGCCTTCTGGATGTCCAGCTCCCGATTATCAGTGATGAGAACCGTTGAAGAGAATAGAGAGCTGGCCCAGATCGGCTTGTCCTTTTATACACTTACACACAGTACAGTACAATGGTCCCTATATTCTCATTGTTCATTGGACACAGGAATTCGTCTTCGCATTATAACAAAAGGTCATAGGTTGATTCATACAGGTGGGCTGTGACTATTCCTAACTGCTCAGGTGGGTGGGAAACTGGGTTTCCCGCCGCATGGGTAATAAAGTGCAAATACAGTAAATGTTCATAAACTTCTTATGTCCATAACTATTCGCACGAGCGATTAATCCGCTTCAAACCAACACCGGAATATTGCTAATTAAATACTCTTCCGATGGATACTAAACACCACTGTATAACCCCTGTCTGACCCTTCGTATCAAACAAAGAGGGATCTCTTTGTCTATGAACATGCTACATTAACTAAACTTTCAGATTCTATCAAAGGGACCATAATCTACAAAATACATTATATTGTTAAAATATGTTACGATTGAGTCGCACGCTAGACGTATACAAACTCTACCGTAAATGCGCATACCGTGCGCCCGCGGGTGCACGCAACAGCGAGTATGCGCACGCACGGGAGAGCTCATGCACGCGCAGCGGGGACACGCATGAGGTGCAAATATGGCAGTGTGTAGCGTGATATTTTTCTGACTTTGACAGTCCACCCTTTGGCAGTCACCAATAACTGCCACTTCCTAAAACATTTCAAAAAGAGAAAAATATATGTCATGTGTAAATACATTTCTATGGTTGGGTAGGGGAGGAGAGGAGAAGGTAGGAAAAAGGTATGACCTAGTGAGATAGCAGAAGCATGTGTGTATGAATCCATGTTTGGGGGGTCATGTATCATTGTGCCGTACGTGTTTTAAATCAAGCTTCAAGGTATTGCGAAGTATATATTTGAATTCCTTCTTATCCCGTGGTACGGGTCTGTGGATGGGCTGTCAAACTTTACCGAGCTCTTTTCGGCTTTTGGTTGCAACAAAATGGGGGAGCACATTTTAGTTGATGATACATGAGTAGGGGGAGATATGTGGGTGCTGATATCTGTGCCTGTATTCCCTATCGACTATGTGTGTCATTACCTGAAGGTTGTAGAGATGAAGATAAAGAACAATTATGGTAAATGCAGTGATAAACTATGTGAGTTTGATATACATTTGCCGATTGAGGTCTTGTCTTGTCTTATCTTGTCTCGATGTACATGTTGACTGTAGTCTCTTTGTACTTTTGCCAATAAACGCAAGCAAAGCTTTATCAATGTCCATAGACTTACAAAAAGTGTTGGGCTAGCGTAAAATTAAAGGTACTAGGGATATGGGGGGTCTATGGCATAGTCCATCAGTTGTCTGTGTAAAAGGTTGTCAAATTCTTCTTCCAAGCGGATGTCTTTTTACCTTGGAGAGAAACAAAGGAGAAACGGGTGAAAGAAACGGACCGTGGAATCACATTTTCATCACAACATTGTCTCTATCGTTGGGTCATAAATCAAATCCATTGGAATTATAATGTCCTCACTCCTTAAACTCATCACCTTAGTACCTCGTTTACACCTCGTTAAAGCCTGAACGCATCTGAATATCAAACCAATCGATATGACAACACCCAAGATACACAGAAGAAATTTCCCTACATCCATTATAATTCCTTGAGCCCATTCTTCTAAACCAGAGAACCAATTTCGTGGGTTCAACCATGACACCCAACCGGTCAGCTCATTACCCACAGCAGCAAGGGTGAGATTGTGTCTCCTGCGGAATTCCCACTTTAATTGGAGAATGTCGTCCATCTTTTGGTCTATGACCTCGACCGGGTCCTCGGTGCTATTCGTAATATAAGTGCAGCATTTTACGCCGTACTGCGTTGCCAGTGTGACACAATATCCGCCTGTCACTGCTGTGAGATAATTAAGAACCATCCTATGCTGAACCAGTTCTGTTTTATAAGCTTGGAGCTCCCTTCCGGTATACCTAACAGTGTCGTCATATATTTCAGTGATATTGTCTAATAAATTTGCAAGCGCTGATATGTATTTATAATTCAACACTCCTCTGGCGGTGCGAGTGATGTCTAACGCGAGTAGAACCTGAATCCCGGTGGATTCATGGATTAGGTCAGAGGCCGGATGCTCTGTTCTTTCTATTAGGTGGCGTTTAACGATGTGCTCGTAATGAGTGTGAGTATAAGGAGCTTGGGCACCGCGGTGAATATCTTTCATTTTAGTATGTGATACAGTCATTACTTCAGGCAGTACTTTTCCAATACAACACAATCCTTCTGAGTTTGGGGCAAGCCACTTATATGCCTTCCTCCCGCATATGAAATATGCATTATCGGGGAGAACATATGGGACGGAGTAGGACATAACCATATTACACATTTTCCATATGAAATCTCAACCCTAATTCTCCCATCTGTTTAGTACACGTATCAGTTTGTACGATATGTGCACAGTATCCTGGTGATACCTCTCCAACTCTCATGGTTCTACTTCCTAGGGTATACCTATATCGGAAATATTTTCCGCTACCGGCTATGTGGCGTATACGTTCTGTATCTGTAGGCATTCTATCGGCTCTGTATGAAAAGGTCATGGTTTGGTTATTCCATGACACTTCCCAATTTCCCGGCTTTCGGGGATTGGAAATGTTAAAACATACTAGGGATCTATCCACATGATATTGGTGGAGCTTCAAACTAGGAGGACTGGAGATATTAAACCTCTTGTCCACCGGCCTCCCACCACTTAACTCAAGTACCTCCCCTATCGTTAAAGGAAATGGTACTAGTCCTGACTTGCTGTGACCTTGAGGTACTTGAGAGCATACCCAACAGTCTGTCTGATTTAGTACTTTACCCACTAAAGAGTGATAGTCACTCAATGGATGCCTATCCATATTAATGTTAAAACTGGACTGACATTTCTTGATGCACCCATCCTCAACTATCACAGTGTCTACAGATACAGTTCTTTTCAGTTAACATTCCTTCACAATGTTTACAAATAACATGGCCGCTGGATCGTTTCTGGTACTCGCCTTTGCTTGGTGATTGTGTTGCTATTGGGAATTTACACCCCCGTCTCAGTCATCAGAAACCTTTCTGGATCCTTTCTCGACCTCACTGGTACTCTCACCGAAACAGACTGCTCTGGTCAACATCATGGTCAACAGGAAAATCCATATCACAGTCTCTTGGGGTAAGTCCATCTTACAGGAGGAGAAAAGGAGAAATTTGTAATGGGGGTACAGAAAAACAGTTTGAGGGGGGGAGAGAAACTTGTTACGATAATTAGTTCTCTAGTCTTGTTGTTCTTCTTGTTCTGCTGTCATCTCAAAGGTGCTGTCTCTCAGTCTTCCAACCGAACACTCCGGTGATACAATATTTCTTCCAAACCAGCGATCTTTCTGTAAGGAGCAAAAATCTTGCATCACCATTTGTCTAACTGATGTGTGACATACCATCTTTAAAACATGAAAACATGAGTGAGAAGAGAGAAAACAAAAAAAACAAAAGAGAGAGAGAACAATTCGTATACATATATTACATAAACCAACAATAAACAATAACAGGAAAAAAATTTTTTTTTAAAACATTTTAAAACATTGTCAGATCTGCCGTTCATCATCAGGCTGTCATATCTACATGTCCAATGGTATCCTTGCTCCGTCCCTCCCACCAGCACCTCCATACTCCACCCTTTGTATCTGGCCAGGATACATTGATGCGGATAGGTCATGCTGGGGTTTGGTAGACTTCTGCAAAGACCAAGTAGCTATGCAATGTTTGAGTCCTGCTGATGACCGTCAGAGATGGGGAAAAAGAAAACATTTCACAGATACATTACAAATTTTACCCGGTCATTCCTGTGTCTTCAGGGAATGACCTCCCAATTTGTTAACAATAACCTCAGGCTTACCATCAGTCCTAATGATCACCTTTCCTGATTGCATGTTACAGGTGCGGCCCAAACTCCTTCCTATATGATCCCTGATTATAATTTGATGTGTCATAACTTTGCTCGTGTTCTTGTCTAGGGGGTCTGACTTTATGTGAGCTGTTCCAGTTACTGGCATAATGCCCTTCTCTTTTACAAAGATAACAAACCCTGGGCTTCCTCCAAGTGTCAGTGACCTGAGGTCTTGGTTGATTTGATGCCTCCTCAAACGCTCGGATGCTCATCACCATCAACCGTTTTCCCTGTACTTCCCTGCTTCCTTGGATATCATGGTTATGTTGTTGTCTAGGGGGTTGATATGACTTTTGTCTACTTCTTGATCTACAATCTCTTGCAAAGTGTCCCTCTTTATGACAATTGTAACAGACTTCCACATTTGAATTTCTCGCAGGGGTTTGGGGCTTATGCTGGAGTGGTCTTGTGGTTAGGGCCTGTATACTTACGGTCATTAACTTATCACTTTGTGACTCCCTGTATCTAGTGATATTCCAATCATGGTCAATAGCGGCCTCTCTCAATGCGGCCACCGAGATATTTCTCCAGTTTGGGTTGGTGGTCTGTACCCTTGTTCTCAACACCTCCTTTAAACCATTCATTAACACAGATACTGCTACTTCTCTATGATTTACATTTGTCTTGATGTCCGTGATCCCAGTGTTTCTAGCCATTACTTGCAGTGCTCGATTAAAATAATTGGAAATACTTTCCCCTTCGTTTTGTCTTGTGGAGAAAATTTCATTCCACTTGACAACGGCAGGGAAATACACTCCCAACTGTCGGTTGATCTGCTTAATACATTCCTGATTGTGTTCCTCCGTTTGAGGTACTTCTGTGTCTAATTTACAATCAGCAATAAATTTCGCAGGGTCAACACTGGAGGGCAAACATGCCCTCAGCACTGTCCGCCAATCTTTGTTGGTGGGTTCTGTTGAGTTTCCTAGTTCTTTAATAAATCTCTGACATGCAACTAGATCTTTCCTAGGATCAGGGAATTCAGACATAATTGTCCTTAATTCTGTCCGGGACCAGGGGCAGGGCATTGCACTGTCCTTGACGGGAATGCTTCCCTGATCGTCAGTCTTCCCATTGGGGACTGTGATCACCCTGACAGGACTAAATTCAATTACATCACCTTGTGTTGGTTCTACAATATGAGGTACATTTGTTTGTGCGTGATATATAACACCGTACGTACCTGTGGACACAACCTCACCTGACCCTCCGTTAGGGGGTTTGATTACTGCCTTTACCGATTTGGTCGCGTCCACCTGGATGTCTTGTAGGATGGCTTCTGGAAGAGGTACCGACATCGTGCTGGGCTCACTTTCTTTCTTGTAGTCCTGAGGGAAGTTTAACATGGGGTGCGACTTGCACAGGTTAACATTTGTAATTTTTACACTTTCATTTTCATAAACATTATTACATTTGTTACTTTCATTCTTAATACAGTTACTAAGTGCATTTTTATCGTACCCCATTGCGCCATTCTCTGCAACCATAATCCTCTCCATTGCCATGTCTCTCTTCCCAAGATGAGAGTCAGATATGTAAGTTAAGTTTCTTTGTATTTCACTTTCCTTTTGCCATAACTTTAAACAATCATAATGTTTGATCCGTCTCTTTGCTGATTTAATGAGACATATCCTTCTCCTTAGATTTTGTAACACATCTGGGCTAAAACTACCTACCCGGGGAAACTTTTCCCCGTCATGCACAGTCATCCTTTCCCATTCATCACATAAAACCTCTGTGTGTGAACCGTATTTCTCACACATTACATACCTTGCCGACCCGATTGGTCGGTTTACTAAATCAACCTGAACCAAGGTTGATCGCCCCCTACCTGAACAACTGGCCCCCATACTTGCAGGTGTTGCTTTCACTACCTCTGACCTTCAAATCAGGGTCTTCAGCGAACCCTTACAAAAACCAAGATGTCCGGGGCAGGCCGGCGGCGAAGTTTACTGAGTACTCCACTCACTCCTCGCCCACGTTGGCCAGTACTGCAATCACTGATTCAGAGCTGCTGTACCCAACCTAGGGCTAGTGATGAGCGGATTCGGTTTTACTCGGTTTTACTCGGTTCTCAAACAAAATCTTAATGGCTATCCAAAACACGTGACATCCGTAAGCCAATAAGATGCCGTTTTGAGAACCGAGTAAAACCGAGTAAAACCGAATCCGCTCATCACTACCTAGGGCCCCTATGAACCTTTACTTACTGGGGCGTGTTGGACCTACCAGTCCCCAGCAAGTATCGGTTGTTGGATAGTTTCCCGAGTGACCAGCGAACCTCCCTTAAAATAAAAAAAATTACACAAATCACGTTAGAGTGTACAAATAGCGTTTATGACCCCTTTCGTACGCAAATGGTACTGGTCAGGTTACTAACTAATGCACACAATTACGTGCGGTACAATCGTTCTGCACATAAGCAACTAATCTTATGTGCGGAGCGACCAGTGGAATCGAAAATTACGGCTGCGAATTCCTTCAGCCAGAGCTTTAATGGCCTATATGGGTTCCGCACCAACCCTTCCTGGTGTTGTGCTCTTTTCTCTATAGCGGACTTCTTAGTCTGCTGTACCTAGACCTCCTGGTCTGTTCCGGACCTCCTGGTCTGTGCTACAGTAGACCTCCTGGTCTGCTATACTCTAATGCTCAAATTTATGTTTAACAAGGGATGCCTCCCAAGCCACCATGCACGTCACTTACATGTATGTACCTCACGAGAACTCGACTTCTTGTGGTTCAACCCAAAATTGTAAAAACTTATATATACAAACACTCACCACATGTACACTTTAATTTTATTTCTGCGCAGAAATTCCTTTCATTCAGTAAACAGTCTAGACCAGATGAGTCGCAAATTGGAGAAGGATCTATTAGCTTAAAATTTCGGACACTAAAATTGACTTGCGCTATTTATCGCGTTGCCTCCTTTTCGCCTGTTAAAAATAATACTATCGTGTGATTTGAATTGTGTGGGCGTACCCGGACGCTCCGTTGCGTAATATACGCTACGTGCGTCGGCCTTTGTGTTGCGTACACTAGTCTCACCCTTTTGTTAGAAACACGTGTATGCCAGCCAGATATGTCCACAGAAATACAATTAACACGTTTATCAATGTAGATGATCTTTAATTGTATTCATCTACCGAGCACCACACAGGTCTCTCAAAGCTGTGTGCGTGCTTTACAAATTACCCCTTAATGTATTACTTTTACTCTTTAACTACTAATAGCAACAAATCTTTCTTAGCACGTTATCAATTGTGAAATGGCAAACAGGAGAGTGATATGTGAAAATACACGGATGAAAAGAAATGCAGATGTATGCGTGCGTGCGTACGCAAGACAGAACAGAAAAAAAACAGTTTTAAAAGACACTAGCGTATTGTTCTTACCTCCGGTTCCGGATTCCTTCAGCACCCTTTACTAAGCGGAGCAGACGCTTATCTGGTCAGCACTACTGCTGAAATTACCTAGTGCAGATATGTGAAGGACGGGCGAGCTGCCAATTGATAAAGCCTAATATTTATCCTATATAACACACTATAAAGAGGTTAAGAGACACAGTACGCAATTGGCGCACAGGTACCGTAAGGGTACGCCCTTAGCGTAGCGGACGCTGTATCGGGAGCGAGCGCTCGAACGACACAAACGCTCGCGAGAATACGCTGTTGGTATCGGGCACACTATAGGTGAGCGACTACCGTAATGCTACGCTATCAGCGTAGCGGACGCTCGAGATCACGAGGAGATCACGAGCGGCGCAGACGCTCACGAGATAACAATCAGTAGACCTTGAATGTAACACACAGAAAGGATATTCTTATACTGTAGACCTTGTACTGAAACACTGTAGCGATACAACGCTGCTTAACCTTGTTTACACTAAAGCTGTTTGAGCGATAGAGACGCTCCTATTACCCTCTGCAATATAATGAACACTCAAATACCGGTCTAAGGGTCTAACGCCTTTTAAGGAAATGAATGAACGTTCAATCGCAAAAGAATAATACAGTACAAGTTATACACTACCAAAATAACATAGAATATCTAACCAAATAACTACACATAAAATACAATAAAGATACAATTACATTTAAAGGGGGAAGGAGAGAGAGAGAGAGAGAGAGAGAGAGTGGCTCATAACATTAAATAAAAGACGATATGGTTGCAGAGAAACTTACGCACAAAGGGAAACAATCGCATGCGCCTTCTGGATGTCCAGCTCCCGATTATCAGTGATGAGAACCGTTGAAGAGAATAGAGAGCTGGCCCAGATCGGCTTGTCCTTTTATACACTTACACACAGTACAGTACAATGGTCCCTATATTCTCATTGTTCATTGGACACAGGAATTCGTCTTCGCATTATAACAAAAGGTCATAGGTTGATTCATACAGGTGGGCTGTGACTATTCCTAACTGCTCAGGTGGGTGGGAAACGGGGTTTCCCGCCGCATGGGTAATAAAGTGCAAATACAGTAAATGTTCATAAACTTCTTATGTCCATAACTATTCGCACGAGCGATTAATCCGCTTCAAACCAACACCGGAATATTGCTAATTAAATACTCTTCCGATGGATACTAAACACCACTGTATAACCCCTGTCTGACCCTTCGTATCAAACAAAGAGGGATCTCTTTGTCTATGAACATGCTACATTAACTAAACTTTTAGATTCTATCAAAGGGACCATAATCTACAAAATACATTATATGGTTAAAATATGTTACGATTGAGTCGCACGCTAGACGTATACAAACTCTACCGTAAATGCGCATACCGTGCGCCCGCGGGTGCACGCAACAGCGAGTATGCGCACGCACGGGAGAGCTCATGCACGCGCAGCGGGGACACGCATGAGGTGCAAATATGGCAGTGTGTAGCGTGATATTTTTCTGACTTTGACACCCTTTTCTGGTCTGTGTCTAGGATCGTGCCTAGGAGAGGCAGATGAGCTGTAGGAACCAACTGCGACTTTGGAATATATAGAATCCAGCCGTGTTGCCGTTACAATTCCAGAGAAAGTGATACGCTGTTCAGCAACTGCTCTCTTGATCTCGCTTTTATGAGGAGATCGTCCAAGTACGTGATAATAGTGACACCTTGCTTCCGCAGGAGCACAATCATATCCGCCATTACCATGGTGAATATTCTCGGGGCCGTGGAGAGACCAAACGGCAACATCTGAAATTGGTAATGACAATCCCGTACCGCAATTCTGAGGTACGCCTAATGAGGTGGATAAATGGGGACCTGAAGGTATGCATCCCTTATGTCCCGATTCACAATAAAGTCTCCCCCTTTTTAGGCTTGCACTGACCGGTCTTAGCGATTCCATCTTGAACTTGAACCTTCTCAGGTATATGTTCAGGGATTTTTAATTCAATATGGGTCTGACCGAACCGTCTGGTTTCGGGATTACAACATGGCCTAATAATAACACCCTCTTGTTGAAGGAGGGGACCCTTGACCACCACCTGTTAAAGATGCAATTTGTGAATTGCAGATAACACTGGCTCCCTCTCTTGGGGGGAAGCCCGCAGGCCCGTCGGTGAGGGGGCATCTTCTCACAGTCCAGCTTGTATCCCTGAGACACAATATCTATTGCCCAGGGATTGAACAGGGGGTGAACCCACTTGTGGCTGAACTTATGAAGGCGTGCCCCCACCGGGCCTAGCTCAGCCTGTGGAGCCCCAGCGACATTGGTGGATTTTTGTAGGGGCCGGGGAGGACTTCTGTTCCTGGGAACTAGCTGCCCGGCTCTGACAAGAAAAGACGCCCCTCAGACTTTCTTGTTTCTTTATACGAAAGGCTGCATTTAATAATGTTGTGCTTTCTTAGGCTGTGCAGGAATATAAGGCAAACTAGCAGAATTACCAGCTATAGCTGTGGAGACCAGGCCCGAGAACCCTTCTCCACACAATCCTCAGCCTTCCATATGCCTATTAAGTCGGCATCATCTGTCCAATGCATATTCTACAGGACACGTCAAGCAGAGATCGACATAGCTTTGACTCTAGGACCCAGTATACTCATGTCTCTTTGGGCATGCTTTATAACTATATATCTTTAATATATTTATATTGCATACTAGGGTCTCATCTCTGCTGATAAGGTACCTGTCCACGCTGCCACAGCGCTATAAACCCATGCCGACACAATCGCCGGTCTGGGTAGTATACTAGAATGTGCACGCTATCTGCAGGATCCCTGAGAATAGCAAGTGCTACCGTCTGTGCAAACAGGACACCCCAGGGGAAGATTCTCAACATATCCTGGCCCTAGTGGGGAAAGGATACAGCCTGAGAATTCTCTTGTGGGAAGCTGCCGTCTCTTGTCTGGAGATTCCCGCTCTTTTTCCTCATGAGAGGAGGGAAATTTACCTCAGCATTCTTCCCCTTAAACATGTGTACTCTCGTGTCAGGGACAGATGAGTCATCAGTGATATGCAAATCATCTATTATTTCAATAATCATATATTGAATACCTTATAGCCATCTTGGCTGTAACTTTGCATTATCGTAGTCGACACTGGAGTTAAACTCCATGTCGATACCAGTGTTTGTTATTATGGATAGTGAGCATTGAGAGACTCTGAAGGTCTCTGTGACATAGGGACAGACATGGGTAGATTTCCTGTCTGTTCCCTAACCTTTTGTGCAATAAATTCACCTTAGCACTTACACATATCCAAACAGGTGTCGGCGTTGTCGACGGAGACACCCTCTCACACACATATCCGCTATATCACCTCCTTAGAGGAGCCTTTTACCTCAGACATGTCGACACACGCGTACCGACACACCACACACACAGGGGATGCTCTATTTGAGGACAGTTCCCCCACAAGGCCCTTTGGAGAGACAGAGAGAGAGTATGCCAGCACACACCCCAGCGCTATATAACCCAGGGATTACACTACAACTCAGTGTTTACCCAGTAGCTGCTGTATATACAAATTTTGCGCCTAAATTTATGTGCCCCCCCTCTTTTAACCCTTTGTGTACCAGGATACTGCCGGGGAGAGCCTGGGGTGCTTCCTTCCAGCGGAGCTGTGAAGAGAAAATGGTGCTGGTGTGCTGAGGAAGAAGGCCCGGCCCCCTCAGCGGCGGGCTTCTGTCCTGTTTATGACTAAAAATGGCGGGGGTTTTACACATATACAGTTTTCCAGACTGTATTATGTGTATATATTGCCAAAAGGTATACTTATTGCTGCCCAGGGCGCCCCCCCCCAGCGCCCTGCACCCTACAGTGACCGGAGTGTGTGGTGTGCAGTGGGAGCAATTGCGCACAGCTGCAGTGCTGTACGCTACCTTAATGAATACCGGAGTCTTCTGCCGCCGATTTTATCTCCTTCTTCTGTCTTCTGGCTCTGCAAGGGGGACGGCGGCGCGGCTCCGGGAACGGACGATCGAGGTCGGGCCCTGTGTTCGAACCCTCTGGAGCTAATGGTGTCCAGTAGCCTTAGAAGCACAAGCTAGCTGCAAGCAGGTAGGTTTGCTTCTCTCCCCTCAGTCCCTCGTAGCAGAGAGTCTGTTGCCAGCAGATCTCACTGAAAATAAAAAACCTAACAAATATTTTCTTTCTAGCAAGCTCCGGAGAGCCCACTAGGTGCATTCAGCTCTGGCCGGGCACAGATTCTAACTGAGGTCTGGAGGAGGGGCATAGAGGGAGGAGCCAGTGCACACCAGATAGTACCTAATCTTTCTTTTAGAGTGCCCAGTCTCCTGCGGAGCCCGTCTATTCCCCATGGTCCTTACGGAGTTCCCAGCATCCACTAGGACGTCAGAGAAATGTCTAGTTACAGCACTGGACGTAGTACCACTGGCATTTGCATCCACTTCTGAATCAGGCCCAGTGTTTTAGAAGGCAGATGCATCAGGACTCGGTTCTAAGCAATGGCTATGAAGTGCCTGATAGAACGTACAGTCAAAGGAACTCTGTGCCATGTAACATCCTTATTTTCCACTCTCATACCATAGAGATGCGTCGGGAAATTGGGTTACCACATATTACTGTTATGTGCACAGCTGAACATTGCAGCGGAACCCTGAGGAGAATTGAATTGAAACATTTAAAAAAGTCAAATTCACAACCAATATGAGCATTAAAATACAGTCAGACACAATTCACACAGTAAAAACTGCTCCTAGAAATGGATTAATTCGGTTTCATAATTGATGTTAGATATCAGATACAAAGTCATGAATATTCACTGGTAGAAGTCCTTAGGAACTCTGTTAGGGGGAAAGTTGTTCTCCAACAGGATTGTGTCAAGTCCCGAGTTATTTGTGACATGCCTGGTAAGTAAAACTGGTGGTCCCCACAGAGACGCTAAGTGAGCTTGTAGGGAGTTGCTTGTACAATACAGTGTGCACTGTTAATATGACAGATAGTACAAGGTAGCTGGTAGGGGTAGCCATCGGTGGATTAACCATGAGTGGCCACCATGGTCATCATTGATGGTACCATTGGTGGTTAACATTGATTGCATGACAACCGTTCCTTCTGTGGGGAATGTCAGGCAACAGTCCTATCAGGGAAGGGGAGTGCCTTTACTGTCTATTGTGGGCAGGGCTAAATTATTTCCCCCCTAGCGCCAAGATTTTTTTTAAAAACCACATCATTGGCATAGCCATCGATGTTAAAAAATAATTATTTATCGGGGACATACCACTGATTGTTAACCATCGATGATTGATGGCCATACATAGTAGCTGTTGAAAAGTTCTGTTTAGAATTGTGAGCAGTTTTGTCAAACCAAATAACACTGGAACAGGATGTGCAATGACTACTGGGATAAAATTTACTAAAGCTTCTAAAGCAGACAAGAGGAGGTTGCCCACAGCAACCAATCATATTCTAGATAGACAGAATCTGACTGATTGCTATGAGGAACCACTCCACTTGTCTGTTTTAGAAGCTTTAGCCAGTGGTGCTGGGAGGGAATGGGGGAGGGCCCAGGTTTGATGGAGGGGGCCCAGTGATGACTCAGTTCTCAGTGAACTCAGATGACTCAGTGATGACCCCTTCTTACCTGGCAGCTGCAGCTCTTCTTCTCAGCCCAGCAGACACTACTGTATGCTGGGCTGCAGTGTGGCCAGGGAGGCGCTTAAAATAAAAAATAATCTGCATTTTTTTCCTAATGGTGCATGACCACGCCTCCTGTGATTAGGCCACACCCCTCTGAAAAAAAGTACCTCGGCCCAGCTAGCCTCCCTTCTGCCCTGGCTTTAGCAAATCTACCCCTTGGGGTGGGAGCATCTCCAACACAATTTTATATCAATACCTTTTATTCCTGCTTCATACATTGAGAGTGCATGCAAGACGCTGTTATACAGGTAAAGATGTAATTGATTACAGTTCCTACACACAGCAGTCTTCCTGTTAGTAATCTAATTATAGGACACTGAAAACGACCGCTTTCAGCTTTTTATATTTTTCTCCCTCCATAAAATACATGAAAAGTCATTCTCTCGTCATTTATTGTTTGTCATGAACACGGCACATGAAACAGAATGCCAATCTTCTCAGACTCCAGCACGCCAATTAGAACTCATATATATTTGTGGAAGTAATTAGTAGCTCTTCTGAATTGTACTTCGCTGATGTTGAGTGGTGCTTTACTAAATATAAATGTAGAAAAACAAGGTTCACAAGAAACATATGAGAGACTGATGAAGGGTTTGATTCCAAATCAAACGCAGACCTGGCCTCGGCTGTCATTTGACGCAGTTGCGTCTTTTGCTAATGTTGCGGTTGATATTCACAAAACTGAGACGCGCACTTACAGTGTCTTTGTAAAGTGCATTTCCACCTCTGAAAATTCTAAGATTCAGAGACCAATCATCCTATTTTGTACTGCGTCTCTGAGCGCTGACAATCCTACATGCATGTGCTGTGGGACTCAGAAGCGTGCACAGACTTAAAACATCGTCCAAGTGCATGCAGCATCAACACTGCTACTAACTCGGAATGAGGCCATATATCCTACAATAGGTAACTGCACCCTATTTCTCCTTCTAGTAGTTTATGTGGGATCCTAAATCATGCTTCACTTGGGTTATAAAACGCTAAACAGAAAAGTTGTCTATATACAAATAAACAGTGAAATACAAACTTAAACTCTAATAAATAACCACATAGATAACAACGGGTGGAGATACATTTGGTCACCACTGATTACTGCAGTGCAGCCATCTTGGGATGAAGCATGAAGCCTACTTGGAGAACAGGAAGAATGGAGCCTGAGGAGTAGCACACTACTCTTTCAACACAAGAGACAAACAAACAGAGGAAGGAAGAAGATGTCTTGAAGAAGAGACTGCAGTCAGGGGTACAGTCCTTAATAGAGAAATCCTAAGTCTACACCACCCCCTCCCCACCATGTTGAAGTCGAAAATATTATAGAAACACGCATCACGTAGAAACACCACACAGATGGCCTCCGTGCGGGTGCTTGTTCTGCCGTGCGTGCGCATACTTACACGTTACGTATATTCGCTCACGCGGTCCTGCGTGTTAGTGCGTGGTATGAGTAAATACGGTAGCATACGCATTCGCATGGAAAAGCCATAAAGACATATTCCATATTTAATCCACATAGTACATAATTTACACATAGCCTACATGCACCACACCAGCGAGTTACATTTGCTTCAAAGGTACAACAACAGAGGGATTCAACTTTACAAGATATGAGGGGACAGGATTAGGTTAGAAGGTGGTGTTTGGTATCCAGCTGTACAGTATTTTAAGAGCAATATTCCGGTAGCAGTTTGCAGAAGATAGCACGCTCCTGCGCATAGATATGCGCAGGAACCGGATATTAATATTACACTGTATTTACTGTACTCTTGATATTCGACGGGAACCCAGTGGAGAACATCTGCAAGTGCACCTGGACTAGGCATCGCCCACCTATTCAAACCGACCTATGACCCCTCATGTACTGTAAATGACCAGCCCTTTGACCTATAGGTGAAGAGATTACAGTTTTCCATTGTTTCATGATTTGGACTAATGTATGAAAGCCAAGCCTCCTGGCCGGTCAGACACATTCTCTGATGGTCATCTATCCAGATTGACTGAGGACCGGGACCGGGTGGCGCAGGCGAACAAACATATGTATCCATTGATTGTAGCCTATTCTCTTATGTGATTGTATTTCTTGTTGTACCCCCTTTTGAGTAAATAGTTGTTGGTGGGTTGGACCTCAACATTATATATACAATTGGTGTCGCATTCCTTTCCTGTTAGGGGTTATGAAGTGTATTCCGTCGCACGTGTAGCTACTTTGTGCTTACAGCGTGACGACGTGCGCACGCAACGTGTACGCATTTGTTAGGGGTTACACACACACACATGCTTAGCGGTCGCGGTGGCCTGAACAGTTGTACAT
Organism: Pseudophryne corroboree; assembly: GCF_028390025.1. Classification (NCBI taxonomy): domain Eukaryota; kingdom Metazoa; phylum Chordata; class Amphibia; order Anura; family Myobatrachidae; genus Pseudophryne; species Pseudophryne corroboree. The sequence continues at coordinate 1,130,871,652 of NC_086444.1, read as the reverse complement.
TTAAAGTATTGCTTTTCTTCCTGAAAGTTAATCAGACTTAACAATTGGGAGCTCTGTCCAGTTCATCACACACTCACAGACTTGCAGGCCATAACAGACTTTGATCTATCAACAAAGGGTGGAGATGCATGTTAAGTAACTTCCATTGTGTTGAAATCAGTTTGTGTTGTTAGATCACGTCTGTTTCTGTCTGGTCTTAGAGGTGCTGCTGTAACCCAGGGACACACAGGAAAAAAGCTGTTTAAAATCTGTGTGTAAATTTTTTGGCGCAAAAAGCGTACACAAAGCGTACCGACACTTTGCATGCTTTCTCAACATATTGTTTCCATAGGTTAACAGTCATTATAGATCTGTGTGAAATCGGATACATTTGTTTGCTATATATATATATATATATATTTGATAGCGTGTTAAGGGTGTAAATGTAAAACACGAAACGCAGTTCCGGCCTAAAACGTTTAGGTTTACACTCAAAAGGAGATTGCCTGTGTGGGTGACCTCCGGCGAGTGTACGGTACAAGTGTGTGTTGTGTTAGTGAGTAATAGTAGTTTTATTGCTCACATTTGTCGAGATTGTGTGGTTTATTGAATTGCAAACGCACGTTTGTACACGTGGTACGGAACGTGAGGTCAGCGTACAGAAGCGTGCACGTGGCGCAGGGTCGCACACGTGGCGTAGAGGCACGCGCGGTTGCGTGTTTACGCAGGGTTGCATTAGCCCTCAAAGGCTAATGCTACACTCCACCATTATAGACACATGTCCATCGAAGGTAGAGGAAATTATCTCGCAAATACCGGGTTCCCATTGGACCAAAGATGGACAGGACACTGGATTGATGGTGAATGTAGCCCCAGTAGCAGTACAAGTAAAAGATGGCAGGATAGCTCCAAAAATCCCCCAGTACCCTCTGAAACCAGAGGTGGAATTAGGAGTATACCCTGTCATAGAACGGCTGCTACAGCAGGGCATCCTAGTCAGGATGTCCAGCACAGACAATAGCCCCATCTTCCCAGTGAAAAAGAGTGGGGGGACGGGTTACAGGCTAGTGCAGGATCTAAGGGGGATAAACAAGATAGTTGAGAGTCAATTCCCCATAGTGCCCAATCCAGCTGTCATCCTCATGCAGATTCCCTAAACCTCCAAGTTCTTCACCGTTATTGATTTATGTTCTGCATTCTTTTCTGTCCCTCTCCACCCTTACAGCCAATACCTCTTTGCTTTCACCTACAGGGGAGTACAGTACACCTGGACTCGTCTTCCCCAAGGTTTTATTGACAGCCCAAGTATTTTCTCCCAGGCCTTACATGATTGTTTGCAATCTTTTCAACCTGAGAGTGGGTAGGTGCTAATACAATATGTTGATGACTTGTTGTGCTCTGACTCATTCGAGTCGTCCTTGGCAGACACTAAACAGCTTCTGTTTCATCTCTCCCAGACAGGACACAAGGTTTCAAAGTATAAGTTGCAGTTGTGTCGGACTAAGGTTAAATACTTGGGACATTGCTTGACGCAGGGACTTAGGCACCTGACCACTGACCGAATACAGGCCATCCGCGACATGACTACCGCAAACTCAGCAACAGATCCACACTTTCCTCGGAATGTGTGGGTACTGTCGGAACTGGATTCCAGGGTTCCCTATACTGGCACTACCTTTGCAAGAAATGGTCTCCTCGAATAAACCAGAACGGGTCTCTCACACAGATGATTCCGAACTGGCATTTGAGAGACTAAAACAGTGCTTGTCGCAAACACCAGCATTGGGTATGCCAGATTATGAGAAGTCCTTTGAATTATATGGTACTGAAAGCGCTGGGTGCGCGGCTGGAGTCTTAACACAGAAACATGGTGATGCCAGCAGACCGGTAGCCTACTACAGTGCACAGTTGGACACTGTAGCATGGTCTCTCCCCACTTGCTTGCAAAGTGTTGCAGCCATAGCTTTGCTGGTAAGTAAAAGCGAGAACGTAGTGAAAGGACACGACTTGACCATACATACACCCCCCCATGCAGTATCAGCCTTGCTAAACTCCACCCAAACCAGACATGTCTCATCCGCTCGGTTTACAAGGTGGGAACTATCACTGATGGCCCCTGTAAACATCACCATAAAGAGGTGCAGCACTTAATCCTGCAATTTATTTGCAGAGTGTGCCTGGTCATGCACAAAGGGTGGAGCATGAGAATGATGGTGAAGGAGGATTTAGTGCAGACACTGATACGCATGATTGTGTGGAGTACCTGAACCAGACATTCACTGTGAGACCTGACATCAGTGACAACCCATTGGAAGGAGTAGACTTTACCTTCTACACTGACGGTAGTTGCCACAGACAGACGTAATCGGGAGACCTGTGCACCGGATACGCAGTTGTAGATGACAAAGGTATCATAGAAGCTGAACCCCTTGGTCCACCTCACTCAGCACAAGTCGCTGAGCTGGTAGCACTGACCAGAGCATGTGAGTTGGCAAAGGGTAAGTCAGCTAATATATACACGGACTCTAGGTACACCTTTGGAGTGGTGCATGATTTTGGGGCCCTGTGGCGCCTCAGAAATTTCATGACGGCAGCTGGCACATCTGTAGCGCATGCATCATACATCAAGAGGCTTCTGACAGCAATACAGGAATCAGACAGAGTGGCTGTTATCAAGTGTAAAGCACACACTTACAACCAAGACCCAAATTCACTTGGTAACAGCCGGGCAGACGAAGCTGCAAAATCAGCAGCAAGCACCACCATACAAACCAACATCACACAACTGATGACATTTAACACAGTTAACATGCAACAATTAATCTAAATGCAAAATTTGTGTTCCCTACAGGAGAAGGCAGCCTGGAAGGCAAAGGGATATGGTCAGGAGTCCTCAGGACTTTGGACAGATGGACACGGTAAGCCAGTGGCCCCCAGGGCATATCTCCCGAGCCTAGCTGAGGCGGCACATGGTCTGACTCATCTGGGTAAGGAAGGTATGTGCAAACTGGTAAGAGCCTACTGAAGTGCACCAGGAGTCTCTTCTCATGCAGGTAAGAAAGCAATGACATGTTTTACTTGCTTGAGGAAGAATATTAGTAAAACAATACCAACAGAGCCATCCCATATCCCTCCTACAGACAGATCTTTTCAGGTAATACAAATCGACTTCATACAGTTACCACCCTGAAGGAATTTAAAATATGTGTTAGTATGTACCGATGTCTTTTCAAACTGGGTAGAAGCATTCCTCGCTGCCACAAATACTGCCGTGTTCACTGCAAAGAAAATCGTGCAGGAATTTGTGTGCAGATATGGTATCCCTAGAATGATTGAAAGTGATAGGGGTACCCATTTTACAGGTGAAGTCTTTCAAGTCATGTGCAAACTGATGGGTATTAATAGCAAGCTGCATACTCCATACCGGCCACAGGCAAGTGCGAAGGTGGAGAGAATGAACAGCACTATTAAGAACAAGCTGAGCAAAGTGATGGCTGAAACTGGGTTGTTGTGGCCAGAAGCACTGCCACTAGTTTTGTACAGCATCAGAACCACTCCCAGGTCGCCGCTTAACTTATCACCCTTCGAAGTTCTTTTTGGGCGACAACCCCATGTAATGATAGACCCCAAGGATGATTTAAAGTGCAATAATGAAATAACTGTGCAATATTTGGTTAGAATGAGCCAGCAACTGAGAAACCAGCAAAGGAATCTAAAACTGGCGATTCCTGACCTACCAAGCAGTAATTGTCATGACATTGAGCCTGGGGATCATGTGATGATTAGAAATTTTTTACGCTCAGATTGCCTCATAGACAGGTGGGACGGACCGTATCAAGTTTTGTTGACCAGCACGACAGCACTAAAGGTTGTCGAGAGAGAGACTTGGGTCCACTCGTACCACTGCCAAGGTTGCTGACCCGGAGAAAACTCGTGACAAAGAGAAAGGTGAAGAGAACCTTGTATCACTAGAGAATTTGTTCTGGGAAAGCTGAGAGGCAGGACTGTTGAACGGCACCTGAGCGCGGAGAACAACGAAATCAAGGACGGTTGTCGTACCATTTTTCTTTTTTCATCCCCCCACTGCGTTTTTCTTTTTTGTTTCCCTTCTTATTTTTTTTTTTTGCTCCTTAACGAAATGGATCTACATCAATAGACTGTGTTTCGGCTTTTTCTGGTGACTCTGTTTTTGATCAGGACAATCTGTTTTGTGAGGGCCCCAGAGACGTTAAGCAAAGATCTCGAATGGGTTCTGATGGAGAGTACGGATTCATAGGACCACAGGAGCAGCATATCACTCTAGTAAAGGCTGGTGTATCAGTAAGAGATCTGGTAGTTACAGGGCTCGGAGGCAATGTGAAGGGTTATTGTCTGATGAATATTGTATATGTAAACATTGCGAAAACATAGTCGAAGATGGGTCCATACAGAGATGTCAGTCAAACAGTAATATCGACATTGGCCGACATCCTTTGAGTGATTACTACTCATTAGTGGGTACGGTCTTAAACCAAACAGAATGCTGGGTGTCCTCACAGGTACCTCAAGGACAGAGTAATTTGGGATTAGTGCCATACCCTTTAACGATAGATGAGGTAGTCGAATTACGGGGTGGGAGACCGGTGGACAAGAAATTCAATATATCTAGGCCCCCTAGCTTGAAGCTCCACCAGTACCACGTAGATAGGTCACTGTTGTGCTTTAATGTGTCCAATTTCCGAAAACCAGGAAATTGGGAAGTGACATGGAATAACCAGACAATTACTTTTTCACACAGAGCTGATAGAATGCCTATCGATTCTCAACTTGTACGTAGCCACCAGTGGGAAGTACTTTCGGTATAGGTATACACGTGGGATTAAAACCATGTGGGCTGGAAAAGTGTTGCAGGGGTATTGTGCCCATATCATCCAGCCCGATACTTGTACTGAGAAAATGAGAGAACTGGGGACCGGTTTCTTTATAAGGAAGATATGTGATATGGTGTTGTTGCATTTTGTCCCTTATGTTCTCCCAGATGATGCCTATTTCATATGTGGGAGGAAAGCGTACAAGTGGCTTACTCCGAGCTCTGAAGGGTTGTGTTATATTGGGAGAGTACTACCAGAGGTCATGACCATAGCACAAGACAAAATGAAAGACATTCACAGCAACGCTCAGACTCCTTATACTCATACCCATTATGAACACATCATCAAGAGACACCTCATAGATATGCAGCGCACGCAGCCTCTGATTTGATCCATGAATCCACCGGGATTCAGTTCTTTCTCTATAAATTATAGGTACATCCATGCACTAGCGAACTTGATAGATAATATCACCGAGATGTATGATGACCCATTTAGGTATACGGGCAGGGAGTTGCAAGCCTACAAGAAGGAGCTGGTCCAGCACAGGATGGTCCATAATTATGTCACGGCTGTGATAGGTGGGTACTGTGTTACTCTGGCAACTCAATATGGTGTGAAGTGCTGTACATATATTACGAATAGCACTGAGATCATCGTCCAAACAGCACACAGATGGCCTCCGTGCGGGTGCTTGTTCTGCCGTGCGGGCGCATACTGGCACGTTACGTATATTCGCTCACGCGGTCCTGCGTGTTAGTGCGTGGTATGAGTAAATACGGTAGCATACACATTCGCATGGAAAAGCCATAAAGACATATTCCATATTTAATCCACATAGTACATAATTTACACATAGCCTACATGCACCACACCAGCGAGTTACATTTGCTTCAAAGGTACAACAACAGAGGGATTCAACTTTACAGGATATGAGGGGACAGAATTAGGTTAGAAGGTGGTGTTTGGTATCCAGCTGTACAGTATTTTAAGAGCACTATTCCGGTAGCAGTTTGCAGAAGATAGCACTCTCCTGCGCATAGATATGCGCAGGAACAGGATATTAATATTACACTGTATTTACTGTACTCTTGATATTCTGCGGGAACAGAGCCGGCCTTAGGCATAGGCAAACTAGGCAAATGCCTAGGGCGTTTGGTATGCTTAGGGGCACCAGCAGCTTCTGCTGATTAAAATGATATGCGGCATGCCTATATTGTGTGTGTGTGACTGCGGCTGTATCTGCATACGAAATGCTATATTGCAGTGTTTTTATGGAAATCACTGTAATGTAGCATTTCGTATGCAGATACAGCCACAGTCGCACACAGAATAAAGGCATGCTGCATATCACTTTAATCAGCAGAAGCTGTTTGTGCATCCTAGCGACATAGTAATGCAAATAAGATGCATTTTCATAAACAAAAGGTTCCCGACGTTAGCAGAGCTGCCAGCTGACTCATGCCAGGCATCTCCTGCAGAACTAGCGGCGGTGCTAGGGGGCACCAGCCAAAATCTTGCCCAGGGCATCATATTGGTTAAGGCTGGCTCTGTGCGGGAACCCAGTGGAGATCATCTGCAAGTACACCTGGACCAGGTATCGCCTACCTATTCAAACCGACCTATGACCCCTCCTGTACTGTAAATGACCAGCCCTTTGACCTATAGGTGAAGAGATTACAGTTTCCATTGTTTCATGATTTGGACTAATGTATAAAAGCCAAGCCTCCTGGCCGCTCAGACACATTCTCTGATGGTCATCTATCCAGATTGACTGAGGACCGGGACCGGGTGGCGCAGGCGAACAAACGTATGTATCCACTGATTGTAGCCTATTCTCTTATGTGATTGTATTTCTTGTTGTACCCCCTTTTGAGTAAATAGTTGTTGGTGGGTTGGACCTCAACATTATATATACAATTGGTGTCGCATTCCTTTTCTGTTAGGGGTTATGAAGTTTATTCCGCCGCACGTGTAGCTACTTTGTGCTTACAGCGTGACGACATGCGCACGCAACGTGTATGCATTTGTTAGGGGTTACAAACGCACACGCTTAGCGGTCGCAGCAGCCTGAACAGTTGTACATTTAAAGTATTGCTTTTCTTCCTGAAAGTTAATCAGACTTAACAACCATCACTACCATCACCACCCGTCCTGGTACGCCAGTGGCTTACTAATTCTAGTAGTGCACACTGTTTAACTCGTACACGGCCCTCAAATGCATCAGGCCAATTATCCTTTGGAGTCCAATAGAGACACCGGGGTAGATTTACTAAGGTGGGAGTTTTTTTTAGAATTAGTGATGTTGCCCATAGCAACCAATCAGATTCTACTTAACATTTATCAAGATGCTTCTAGAAGATAATAGATATAATCTGATTGGTTGGTATAGCCAACATCACCAGTTCTAAAAAACTCCCACCTTAGTAAATTTACCCCACCATCTTATTCAGAAATGCTAGCAAATTAGTATATAACTGTCAAAACTCAAATAAATAAAGGTAAATCAACCAAAATGTTTATAAAAGCAATAATTCAGTACAACCTCATTTTGATTGGTGCTACTCTTCAGTTTCAATATAATGTTGGTTGACCATGTGAAAAGAACAAATATGGGTTATAAATCAAATACATACATGCTGAGGCTGAGTTTATCGTACGCCTGTTGTGGCACGTATCTTGAGTGATTTTCGTACTACAGTTACTTTGGAAGTGAGTGCACAGAAGTGTGGGTGATGCACTCATATGCATTTTGGTTACATAAGCACCTATGACAGAAGAGTTATATCTGGGTACTAGCTGGCTTTCTCAAAGTTCAGTGAGGGTGCGTCAATGGAACAGTGGGCTATGCAAAGCTGGACATAAGCATAAATATGCATATATCAAGGTGTAGTATTTAGATATGTGTGCCTACCCCCATGTTTTGGTTATAATTCACCATTGTATTTTGGTTTTGCCAACACCACCCTCATGTGTTTTTGTTTTGGATATGTATTTTTTGTTTTTAAAATTTATAAAAAAAATAATTTGGGCCTGTTTTGGTTCCTACAGTATTGTTAACCTATTATTAACTCAGTAACAGTAATGTACAGTCATTTCCAGTCAATTATGATCACCTCACAGTTCACAATATTGTTCACAAATATTGTCCAAAGGCTGGCTTACTAAAATAAGCAACAGAGCAGCGGCACAAACACACGGCAGTATAAAAGAATATAATACATCTATGAAACATTGCCTCACAGCAGTGGCAGACAGGGTGGCAGTTTAATAAACTATACAACCCCATAGAAAGCAAGAATGTTTTCATTATTCAAGAACTAGATCAGAGGCCCGAGGGCAGTACAGGGAAATGGAGGTGGAGAATGTATGTAGTGGAAGGCAGGTAAAGGATTCATTGGTTCATTTAAATTATTGATTAAGAACATTTATTATGATTGATTAATTTAAATGATTTATTGCTTCAGAAAATTTAAGATAGACTAAATAGCTCTGCAACAACTATTTATTTTCTTAGTTTCTCTTTCAACCCATGTCAGGATGAAATACTTGGCTATTATTATTGTATTCTTTTCTGGTTAAAAATGTGTTGCAACAGCCCACAGGCCTTCAGTGATGACAGACACTGACACAGCCACAGGCAGTGCTGCAGCCCACAGCCCTAGTTCACTGATGATGATGATGATGATGATGATGATGATGATGATGACACAGTAGCCCACAGCCCTTAATGTTCACTGGTGGTCACACTGCAGCCCACAGTCCTTCACTGATGACAGACACTGACAGCCATAGATAGTGCTGCAGCCCACAGCCTTAGTTCACTGATGATGATGACACTGACACAGTAGCCCACAGCCCTTACCGTTCACTGGTGGTCACACTGCAGCCCACAGTCCTTCACTGATGACACTGACACAGCCATAGATAGTGCTGCAGCCCACAGCCCTAGTTCACTGATGATGATGATGATGACACTGACACAGTAGCCCACAGCCCTTACCGTTCACTGGTGGTCACACTGCAGCCCACAGTCCTTCACTGATGACACTGACACAGCCATAGATAGTGCTGCAGCCCACAGCCCTAGTTCACTGATGATGATGATGATGATGATGATGACACTGACACAGTACCCTACAGCCCTTACCGTTCACTGGTGTTCACACTGCAGCACACAGTACTTCACTGATGACAGACACTGACACAGTCACAGACAGTGCTGCATCCCACCTAGTTCACTGATGACTGTGATGACAGTGAGTGTGACAAAATAGCCCACAGCCCCTAATCCCATTTTAACCCTCCGAGGTCCTGTGTGAAATAGCACCACAAGGGAGGGACTTTTATTGAATTCAAAACATGCGAGATCCGATGCCGAAAAGATGACGTTTTGCCTTGTTTTTGAAAAATGAGCCAGGCGGGAAAAGTCGAGCCAGGACTCAGATTTCATTGGAGTGGGGTGTGTGTTTTTCAGAAAAACTTAACTGCACAACTGGGCATTAATAGTTCAGTATGCGATCACATCACTGATGCAATCCATACTGAATAAGGCCCACACAACTCTACATACAGTGCATATATTATTATTTTTTATGTGGACTCCGTTTTGGAGCAACATCCGCCCAATTTACTTCCATCTCTGCATCAGGCCCATAAAGAATACTTCCCTTCTACTTTTTCCCTTAGATTCAGCAGAGCTGAAAGGAAATGGTGTTTCAGCAACTTTTCATACTGAGGAACAAGAAGATTTGCAGAGGTGCAAAGTTCTGCCAATTCAATACAGTTCTGCATTTGGCTTTCCTTTCAGTGAAATGCCATTCCACATTATATTTGTCAATTTGCATTTTGCAGAATATGGGGTATATTTACTAAGGTCCCGATTTTGACCGAGATGACGTTTTTTCATCAAAGTGTCATCTCGGGAATTTACTAAGCAAAAATCTCGGCAGTGATGAGGGCATTCGTAATATTTTGGAAGTCCTAGGAAAAAATTACGAATCAATACACCATCGGTCAAATACGCCTGCAATTTGGTAGAAATCGGTAATTTACTAAAAAGTGCAAATCACAAAGACTGCCGACAATAGCCAAACACTGCCGTGCTGACAATTCGTGAAAAAGTGCTAAAAAAAAACAGACCTGCTTTTTTCCCCCGTGTTTGGATAGGCATGCACGGATTCATGAGATCCGTGCATGTTTATCAGTGGGAAGGGGATGGGAAAGTGATATTTAAAAAAAAAAAAATGCGTGGGGTCCCCCCTCCTAAGCAAAACCAGCCTCGGGCTCTTTGAGCCGGCCCTGGTTGAAAAAACATGGGGAAAAAAATGATAGGGGTTCCCCCATATTTAAACATCCAGCACCGGGCTCTGCGCCTGGTCCTGGTTCCAAAAATACGGGGGACAAAAAGCGTAGGGGTCCCCCGTATTTCTGAAACCAGCACCGGCCTCCACTAGCCAGATACATAATGCCACAGCCGGGGGACACTTTTATATAGGTCCCGGCGGCCCTGGCATTACATAACCAACTAGTCACCCCTGGCCGGGGTACCCTGGAGGAGTGGGGACCCCTTAAATCAAGGGGTCCCCCCCCTCCAGCCACCCAAGGACCAGGGGTGAAGCCCGAGGCTGTCCCCCCCCATCCAAGGGCTGCGGATGGGAGGCTGATAGCCTTTTTGACAAAAAATTAATATTGTTTTTAGTAGCAGTACTACAAGTCCCAGCAAGCCTCCCCCGCAAGCTGGTACTTGGAGAACCACAAGTACCAGCATGCGGTGGAAAACCGGGCCCGCTGGTACCTGTAGTACTACTACTAAAAAAATACCCCAATAAAAACAGAAGACACACACCTTGAAAGTAAAACTTTAATGCATACATCCACACCTCCATATACACATACTTACCTATGTTCACACGAGGGTCGGTCCTCTTCTCCATGTAGAATCCATGGTGTACCTGTTGAAAAAATTATACTCAGAAAATCCAGTGTAGATGGCTCCTCTTTTAATCCATTTGTAATCCAGGTACTTGGCAAAAAAACAAAACGGATACCCGACCTCGCACTGAAAGGGGCCCCATGTTTTCACATAGGACCCCTTTCCCCGAATGCCAGAAACCCCCTCTGACTTATGTCTAAGAGGGTTCCATCAGCCAATCAGGGAGCGCCACATTGTGGCACCCTCCTGATTGGCTGTGTGCTCCTGTACTGTATGACAGGCAGCACCCGGCAGTGTTACAATGTAGCGCCTATGCGCTCCATTGTAACCAATGGTGGGAACTTTGTGGTCAGCGGTGAGGTTACTTTCGGTCAACCGCTGATCACAAAGTTCCCACCATTGGTTACAATGGAGCGCATAGGCGCTACATTGTAAGTACTGCTACTAAAAACAATATTCATTTTTTGTCAAAAAGGCTATCAGCCTCCCATCCGCAGCCCTTGGATGGGGGGGACAGCCTCGGGCTTCACCCCTGGCCCTTGGGTGGCTGGAGGGGGTGGACCCCTTGATTCAAGGGGTCCCCACTCCTCCAGGGTACCCCGGCCAGGGGTGACTAGTTGGTTATGTAATGCCAGGGCCGCCGGAACCTATATAAAAGTGTCCCCCGGCTGTGGCATTATGTATCTGGCTAGTGGAGGCCGGTGCTGGTTTCAGAAATACGGGGGACCCCTACGCTTTTTGTCCCCCGTATTTTTGGAACCAGGACCAGGCGCAGAGCCCGGTGCTGGTTGTTTAAATATGGGGGAACCCCTGACATTTTCCCCCCCATATTTTTGCAACCAGGACCGGCTCAAAGAGCCCGAGGCTGGTTTGGCTTAGGAGGGGGGACCCCACGCAATATTTTTTTTGAATTTAACACTGATTTCATTTTTTACAAAGGTGCACAATGAAGCCCAGCACGGATCTCTCAGATCCGGCCGAGATTCATTGTATTAAAGTCGGCAGTGTTTTACAAGTCACTCACGTAAAACACTGCCAAAAAAAACGAATGACATCGACATCGGTAAAACCGAAAATGCAGAATATGACAGCTTAGTAAATTAGTCGTAATAAATTCAAAAAGTTGCAACTTTACACTTTCGATGTCATTCGTGATTGAACTTTGACCTCAAACGGGAAAATACGAATTTTAGTAAATATACCCCTATGTCTATAATAGAGAGTCAATGAATACATTCTGCTGTGTGGTAAAGCTGGGCCAGGACTGGGAACAAATTGCACTGGTCAAATGTGCTCAAGTCTGTGGGCTAATGAGGAATGAGAAGAAAATTCAGTTGAAAAACTAACCAGTGCTGATGCTTATAGGATAAAAGGTACAGTATTGCTTTGTAATATGGTATTATTTCTGTCAAACTACAAAACCATTCAAATTTTGTGAGTTTCCAAGTACAGAACATACACAAGGTGCTAAAGTAGCGACTGAATATATAATACATTTACAGGGGAAAAATACCACACCTGCAGTGTTTAAGCGCACTCGTACAATGAGAATATGGAATTGTGGATATAGATATACAGTTTGCTCATTTAGTGCGGCTCCATCGCAAATGTGCACTCCCGGCGCGTCTAGGCGATCTGGCGCCTAGTTACGCTAAGGGAGTGCAAAGAGACGCTCCCATTGCAGTGAATGGGTGCGTTCCAGACGCTGCAATAGGTGCGCCTCAGCGGGCGTGCTGCGGCGCAGACGGAGCAACGATTAGCGTGGCTCCATCTGTATGGCTATAGGCTTCATTCAGGGATGTATATTGCACTGCAATATTTACAGAGCTGCATAGGTTAGGGTAGGGAGCAGGGAGGCTTAGGGTTAGGCTGCATGGAGGGAGAGTTAGGGTTAGGCACCACCAGGGGCAGAGGTTAAAGTGAGCCAGTTCCATAGCTCACCTAACCTAGGGAAAGGCCGGGCGCCCGCTGAGACTGTGTTACCAGCAGGCGCCGGCTCTTTCCCCCTAAGCGGCAGCCTGAAGCCAGAGCTCACTCCTGAACTCCGGCATCCTGCTCAGGCAGTGTGCGGCTGGGCGGCGCTATGGGAGAGATGTCATGCGGTCTCTCCCATAGCTGCGAGGAGCAGGCGCCAGATGGAGGCTGCGGTCCGGAAGCAGGAGCGGGGCTGGTGAGTATTTCATTTTTTCTTTTGTGTGTGTGTAAGCACTAAGCTGCGCTGCTAGAGGGGGGAACTGGGGGCATATCTACTGGGCATCAAACAAACTAGGGGCAAACCAACTGGGGGCATAACTAATGGAGGCTCACCAACTGGGGGGCACATCTACTTGGGCCACACCAACTGGGGACATAACTACTGGTGGCACACGACCTGGGGACATAACTACTTGGGACAAACCTTCTGGGGGCACACCAACTGGGGGCATAACTACTGGGGGCAAACCAACTTGGGGCTTATCTTTAGCAGGCATATCTACAGGGGGCATAACTACGGGGGCATTACTACTGGGGGCAATACTAATGAGAGCATTGCATAGGGGCACTACTGCTGTGGGCATTATGTGTATTTGGGGTGCTACTACTGTGGGCTTTGTGTATAAGGGGCACTAATGTGTGTCATAACATGAATAAGGGATTGTGCTACTGTGCGGCGTAATTTGAATTGGGGATACTATTGGGTGACTACACGCCTTTCTTTTCGAGGCCATGCCCCTTTTCTGTGGCGTGTGCAATCCCTTTATATTGTCGGGTATCTTGATTCCAGGATGCCGCTGTTGGTCTCTTGACCACCAGCATTTTCAGAGCCGGTCTCCCGTACGCAACAAAATGGGTTTGATTTTTTTTTTTTGCTGTTGCAGGTATGTAACTGAACGTCTGGGAGGAGAAAAGTATGTTTCATGCTCTGTGGTTCTGCCGGCTTTTTGCTATCTCTCTCGGGTCGCGGAGAGTTCAGATGATGACCCTGCCTATGTGGTCAAATTTAAGTCTAAATTCAGAACAGACCTGGAGACAAGCAAGGAAAATGCCAACATTGCATATCTGTTGATTGCTACCGCATTGGACCCAAGATTCAAGGACCTCAAGTGTATACGCAGAGCTGAGAGGGGTGAGGTGTGGGCCTTACTCACCAACTTACTCAAGGAACAGAGGTTTGTTGCAGAGAAACCTGTGGAAGCAACAACATCAGAGCCACCAAATAACGAGTTTTATGGTAAGAACTTACCTTTGTTAAAACTCTTTCTGCGCGGTACACTGGGCTCCACAAGGAAAGACATAGGGGTGTAGAGTAGGATCTTGATCCGAGGCACCAACAGGCTCAAAAGCTTTGACTGTTCCCAGAATGCATAGCGCCGCCTCCTCTATAACCCCGCCTCCCTGCACAGGAGCTCAATTTTTAGTTAACCAGCCCAATGCAGTAGCAGGAAAAGAGACGACAACGGTTAGTAGCCACATACACCACACTCTCACGACAGGAGAAGTGTCAGCGGCTAATGCCATACCAACCCAAAGAAGCTAAGTGCGTCAGGGTGGGCGCCTTGTGGAGCCCAGTGTACCCCGCAGAAAATAAGATTTTACTTACCGATAAATCTATTTCTCGGAGTCCGTAGTGGATGCTGGGGTTCCTGAAAGGACCATGGGGAATAGCGGCTCCGCAGGAGACAGGGCACAAAAAGTAAAGCTTTTTCCGATCAGGTGGTGTGCACTGGCTCCTCCCCCTATGACCCTCCTCCAGACTCCAGTTAGGTACTGTGCCCGGACGAGCGTACACAATAAGGGAGGATTTTGAATCCCGGGTAAGACTCATACCAGCCACACCAATCACACCGTACAACTTGTGATCTAAACCCAGTTAACAGTATGATAACAGCGGAGCCTCTGAAAGATGGCTTCCTTCAACAATAACCCGAATTAGTTAACAATAACTATGTACAATTTATGCAGATAATCCGCACTTGGGATGGGCGCCCAGCATCCACTACGGACTCCGAGAAATAGATTTATCGGTAAGTAAAATCTTATTTTCTCTATCGTCCTAGTGGATGCTGGGGTTCCTGAAAGGACCATGGGGATTATACCAAAGCTCCCAAACGGGCGGGAGAGTGCGGATGACTCTGCAGCACCGAATGAGAGAACTCCAGGTCCTCCTTAGCCAGAGTATCAAATTTGTAAAATTTTACAAACGTGTTCTCCCCTGACCACGTAGCTGCTCGGCAAAGTTGTAATGCCGAGACCCCTCGGGCAGCCGCCCAAGATGAGCCCACCTTCCTTGTGGAGTGGGCCTTTACAGATTTAGGCTGTGGCAAGCCTGCCACAGAATGTGCAAGTTGGATTGTGCTACAGATCCAACGAGCAATCGTCTGCTTAGACGCAGGAGCACCCATCTTGTTGGGTGCATACAATATAAACAACGAGTCAGATTTTCTGACTCCAGCTGTCCTTGCAATATATATTTTTAATGCTCTGACAACGTCCAGTAACTTGGAGTCCTCCAAGTCACTTGTAGCCGCAGGCACTACAATAGGCTGGTTCAGATGAAATGCTGACACCACCTTAGGGAGAAAATGCGGACGAGTCCGCAGTTCTGCCCTGTCCGAATGGAAAATCAGATATGGGCTTTTGTAAGATAAAGCTGCCAATTCTGACACTCTCCTGGCAGAAGCCAGGGCTAGAAGCATGGTCACTTTCCATGTGAGATATTTCAAATCCACCTTTTTTAGTGGTTCAAACCAATGAGATTTTAGGAAGTCCAAAACCACATTTAGATCCCACGGTGCCACTGGAGGCACCACAGGAGGCTGTATATGCAGCACTCCCTTAACAAAGGTCTGGACTTCAGGGACTGAAGCCAATTCTTTTTGAAAGAAAATCGACAGGGCCGAAATTTGAACCTTAATAGATCCCAATTTGAGACCCATTGACAATCCTGATTGCAGGAAATGTAGGAATCGACCCAGTTGAAATTCCTCCGTCGGAGCACTCCGATCTTCGCACCACGCAACATATTTTCGCCAAATTCGGTGATAATGTTGCACGGTTACTTCCTTCCTTGCTTTAATCAAAGTAGGAATGACTTCTTCCGGCATGCCTCTTTCCTTTAGGATCCGGCGTTCAACCGCCATGCCGTCAAACGCAGCCGCGGTAAGTCTTGAAACAGACAGGGACCCTGCTGAAGCAAGTCCCTCCTTAGAGGTAGAGGCCACGGATCTTCCGTGATCATCTCTTGAAGTTCCGGGTACCAAGTCCTCCTTGGCCAATCCGGAACCACTAGTATCGTTCTTACGCCTCTTTGCCGTATAATTCTCAATACTTTTGGTATGAGAGGCAGAGGAGGAAACACATACACCGACTGGTACACCCAAGGCGTTACCAGCGCGTCCACAGCTATTGCCTGCGGATCTCTTGACCTGGCGCAATACCTGTCCAGTTTTTTGTTGAGGCGAGACGCCATCATGTCCACCATTGGTCTTTCCCAACGGGTTACCAGCATGTGGAAAACTTCTGGATGAAGTCCCCACTCTCCCGGGTGAAGATCGTGTCTGCTGAGGAAGTCTGCTTCCCAGTTGTCCACTCCCGGGATGAACACTGCTGACAGTGCTATCACATGATTCTCTGCCCAGCGAAGAATCCTTGCAGCTTCTGCCATTGCCCTCCTGCTTCTTGTGCCGCCCTGTCTGTTCACATGGGCGACTGCCGTGATGTTGTCCGACTGGATCAATACCGGTTTTCCCTGAAGCAGAGGTTCTGCCTGGTTTAGAGCATTGTATATTGCTCTTAGTTCCAGAATGTTTATGTGAAGAGACGTTTCCAGGCTCGTCCATACTCCCTGGAAGTTTCTTCCTTGTGTGACTGCTCCCCAGCCTCTCAGGCTGGCGTCCGTGGTCACCAGGATCCAATCCTGTATGCCGAATCTGCGGCCCTCCAATAGATGAGCACTCTGCAACCACCACAGAAGAGACACCCTTGTCCTTGGAGACAGGGTTATCCGTAGGTGCATCTGAAGATGCGACCCTGACCATTTGTCCAACAGATCCCTTTGGAAAATTCTTGCGTGGAATCTGCCGAATGGAATCGCTTCGTAAGAAGCCACCATTTTTCCCAGGACTCTTGTGCATTGATGTACAGACACCTTTCCTGGTTTTAGGAGGTTCCTGACAAGCTCGGATAACTCCTTGGCTTTTTCCTCCGGGAGAAAAACCTTTTTCTGAACCGTGTCCAGAATCATCCCTAGGAACAGCAGACGAGTTGTCGGCATTAACTGGGATTTTGGAATATTCAGAATCCACCCGTGCTGTTTTAGCACTTCTTGAGACAGTGCTAATCCCATCTCTAGCTGTTCTCTGGACCTCGCCCTTATTAGGAGATCGTCCAAGTATGGGATAATTAATACGCCTTTTCTTCGAAGAAGAATCATCATCTCGGCCATTACCTTTGTAAAGATCCGAGGTGCCGTGGACAATCCGAACGGCAGCGTCTGAAACTGATAGTGACAGTTTTGTACAACGAACCTGAGGTACCCCTGGTGTGAGGGGTAAATTGGAACGTGGAGATACGCATCCTTGATGTCCAAGGATACCATAAAGTCCCCCTCTTCCAGGTTCGCTATCACTGCTCTGAGTGACTCCATTTTGAACTTGAACTTCTTTATGTACAGGTTCAAGGACTTCAGATTTAGAATAGGCCTTACCGAGCCATCCGGTTTCGGTACCACAAAAAGAGTGGAATAATACCCCTTCCCTTGTTGCAGAAGAGGTACCTTGACTATCACCTGCTGAGAGTACAGCTTGTGAATGGCTTCCAACACCGTCTCCCTTTCGGAGGGGGACGTTGGTAAAGCAGACCTCAGGAAACGGCGAGGTGGATCTGTCTCTAATTCCAACCTGTATCCCTGAGATATTATCTGCAGGATCCAGGGATCTACTTGCGAGTGAGCCCACTGCGCGCTGTAATTTTTGAGACGACCGCCCACCGTCCCCGAGTCCGCTTGAGAAGCCCCAGCGTCATGCTGAGGCTTTTGTAGAAGCCGGGGAGGGCTTCTGATCCTGGGAAGGAGCTGCGTGTTGCTGTCTCTTCCCTCGACCTTTGCCTCGTGGCAAATATGAATAGCCCTTTGCTCTCTTATTTTTAAAGGAACGAAAGGGCTGCGGTTGAAAAGTCGGTGCCTTTTTCTGTTGGGGAGTGACTTGAGGTAGAAAGGTGGATTTCCCGGCTGTAGCCGTGGCCACCAAATCTGATAGACCGACTCCAAATAACTCCTCCCCCTTATACGGCAAAACTTCCATATGCCGTTTTGAATCCGCATCGCCTGTCCACTGTCGCGTCCATAAAGCTCTTCTGGCCGAAATGGACATAGCACTTACCCGTGATGCCAGTGTGCATATATCCCTCTGTGCATCACGCATATAAAGAAATGCATCCTTTATTTGTTCTAACGACAGTAAAATATTGTCCCTGTCCAGGGTATCAATATTTTCAATCAGGGATTCTGACCAAACTACCCCCGCACTGCCCATCCAGGCAGTTGCTACAGCTGGTCGTAGTATAACACCTGCATGTGTGTATATACTTTTTTGGATATTTTCCATCCTCCTATCTGATGGATCTTTAAGTGCGGCCGTCTCAGGAGAGGGTAACACCACTTGTTTAGATAAGCGTGTTAGCGCCTTGTCCACCCTAGGAGGTGTTTCCCAGCGCTCCCTAACCTCTGGCGGGAAAGGGTATAATGCCAATAATTTCTTTGAAATTATCAGCTTTTTATCAGGGGCAACCCACGCTTCATTACACACGTCATTTAGTTCTTCTGATTCAGGAAAAACTATAGGTAGTTTTTTCATACCCCACATAATACCCTGTTTAGTGGTACCTGTAGTATCAGCTAAATGTAACGCCTCCTTCATTGCCAAAATCATATAACGTGTGGCCCTACTGGAAAATACGGTTGATTCGTCACCGTCACCACTGGAGTCATCGCCTGTGTCTGGGTCTGTGTCGACCGACTGAGGCAAAGGGCGTTTCACAGCCCCTGACGGTGTTTGAGTCGCCTGGACAGGCACTAATTGATTGTCCGGCCGTCTCATGTCGTCAAACGACTGCTTTAGCGTGTTGACACTATCCCGTAGTTCCATAAATAAAGGCATCCATTCTGGTGTCGACCCCCTAGGAGGTGACATCCCCATATTTGGCAATTGCTCCGCCTCCACACCAATATCGTCCTCATACATGTCGACACACACGTACCGACACACAGCAGACACACAGGGAATGCTCCTAATGAAGACAGGACCCACTAGCCCTTTGGGGAGACAGAGGGAGAGTTTGCCAGCACACACCAAAAGCGCTATATATATATCAGGGATAGCCTTATAATAAGTGCTCCCCTATAGCTGCTTTGTTATATAAAAATATCGCCATAAATTTGCCCCCCCTCTCTGTTTTACCCTGTTTCTGTAGTGCAGTGCAGGGGAGAGACCTGGGAGCCGTCCTGACCAGCGGAGCTGTGAGAGGAAATGGCGCCGTGTGCTGAGGAGATAGGCCCCGCCCCTTTTCCGGCGGGCTCGTCTCCCGCTATTTTGAGAAATCAGGCAGGGGTTAAAAATCTCCATATAGCCTCTAGGGCTATATGTGAGGTATTTTTAGCCTTTATAGGTACTCATTTTGCCTCCCAGGGCGCCCCCCTCCCAGCGCCCTGCACCCTCAGTGACTGCCGTGTGAAGTGTGCTGAGAGGAAAATGGCGCACAGCTGCAGTGCTGTGCGCTACCTTTAGAAGACTGCAGGAGTCTTCAGCCGCCGATTCTGGACCTCTTCTGTCTTCAGCATCTGCAAGGGGGCCGGCGGCGCGGCTCCGGTGACCATCCAGGCTGTACCTGTGATCGTCCCTCTGGAGCTTGATGTCCAGTAGCCAAGAAGCCAATCCATCCTGCACGCAGGTGAGTTGACTCCTTCTCCCCTCAGTCCCTC
This sequence comes from Pseudophryne corroboree, assembly GCF_028390025.1. NCBI lineage: Eukaryota > Metazoa > Chordata > Amphibia > Anura > Myobatrachidae > Pseudophryne > Pseudophryne corroboree. Next base: position 1,130,851,932 of record NC_086444.1, on the reverse strand, counting down.
GCTGCAGTGATCCTGTTGCCAGCAGGAATCACTGTAACATAAAAAACCTAGCTAAACTTTCTCTAAGCAGCTCTTTAGGAGAGCCACCTAGATTGCACCCTTCTCGGCCGGGCACAAAAATCTAACTGGAGTCTGGAGGAGGGTCATAGGGGGAGGAGCCAGTGCACACCACCTGATCGGAAAAAGCTTTACTTTTTGTGCCCTGTCTCCTGCGGAGCCGCTATTCCCCATGGTCCTTTCAGGAACCCCAGCATCCACTAGGACGATAGAGAAAGAGTTTTAACAAAGGTAAGTTCTTACCATAAAACTTGTTTTCTGCTGCGGGATACACTGGGCTCCACAAGGAAAGACATAGGGGATGTCCTAAAGCAGTTCCTTATGGGAGGGGATGCACTGTAGCGGGCACAAGAACCTGGCATCCAAAGGAAGCATCCTGGGAAGCGGCAGTATCGAAGGCATAGAACCTTATGAACGTGTTCACAGAGGACCACGTAGCCGCCTTGCACAATTGTTCAAGGGTCGCACCACGGCGGGCCGCCCAAGAAGGTCCAACAGACCGAGTAGAATGGGCCGTAATGTGAGCAGTAGCTGATAGACCAACCCTCACATAAGCATGTGCAATCACCATTCTAATCCATTTGGCCAAAGTTTGCTTGTGAACAGGCCAGCCCCGTTTGTGACATCCAAACAGCACAAAGAGAGAATCAGATTTCCTAATGGAAGCAGTTCTCTTCACATAGATATGGAGAGCCCGTACCACATCCAAAGACCGCTCTTTGAGAGACAGGTCAGGAGAGACAAGGGCCGGAACCACAATCTCCTGGTTAAGGTGGAACGAAGAAACCACTTTAGGTAAATATCCGGGACGAGTCCTAAGAACCACCCGGTCACGGTGAAATATCAGATATGGTGAACTACAAGACAAGGCACCCAAATCCGACACTCTTCTAGCTGAAGCAATAGCCAGCAGAAACACCACCTTAAGGGAAAGCCACTTAAGATCAGCTGAACCAAGAGGTTCAAACGGAGACTCTTGCAGCGCCTCCAAAACCACCGACAAGTCCCAAGGAGCCACAAGCGGGACATAGGGAGGATGGATACGCAACACACCCTGAGTAAAGGTATGCACATCAGGTAAGGTCGCAATTTTTCTCTGAAACCACACCGACAAGGCAGATATTTGAACCTTGAGGGAGGCCAGACGCAGGCCTAAGTCCAGGCCCTGCTGAAGAAAAGCCAACAACTTGGCTATACTAAACTTGGAAGCGTCATAATCGTTAGATGCGCACCAAACAAAGTAAGAATGCCAGACCCTATAGTAAATCCGAGCCGAAGCCGGTTTCCGGGCCCGCAACATAGTTTGAATGACCGCCTCAGAAAACCCTTTAGCCCTTAAGACGGAAGCTTCAAGAGCCACGCCGTCAAAGACAGCCGGGCTAGGTCCTGGTAGACACAGGGGCCCTGAACGAGGAGGTCTGGGCGTTGTGGAAGTAGAATTGGACGCTCTGACGTTAGGCCCTGCAGGTCTGAGAACCAGTGCCATCTGGGCCACGCTGGAGCTATGAGAAGCAGATTTCCTTTTTCTTGCTTGAACTTCCGAATTACCCTGGGCAGGAGTGACACCGGAGGGACACGTATGGCAGCCGAAACCTCCACGGCACCGCCAGCGCATCCACGAATGCTGCTTGAGGATCCCTTGTCCTTGCTCCGAAGACCGGAACCTTGTGATTGTGTCGAGACGCCATCAGATACACGTCTGGAAGGCCCCACTTTTCCACTAGTAGTTGAAACACTTCTGGATGGAGGCCCCACTCGCCGGCATGTACGTCCTGATGACTGAGAAAGTCCGCTTCCCAATTCAGGACTCCTGGAATGAATATTGCCGATATTGCCGGCAGATTTCGTTCCGCCCAATGTAGAATCCGTGAGACTTCCTTCATTGCCAAGTGGCTTTGAGTGCCGCCTTGATGATTTATGTAAGCCACTGTGGTGGCGTTGTCCGACTGTACTTGAACAGGACGGTTCTGAATTAAATGCTGGGCCAGGTTCAACGCATTGAAGACCGCTCGCAATTCCAGAATGTTGATCGAGAGGAGAGATTCCTCCTTGGTCCACCGACCCTGAAGGGAGTGTTGCTCCAGCACTGCGCCCCAACCTCTTAGACTGGCATCTGTCGTCAAGAGGACCCAGTTGGATATCCAGAATGGACGGCCTCTGCACAATTGTCGGTCCCGGAGCCACCATAGCAGCGACAGACGGACCATCGGAATCAATGAGATCATGTGAGACCTGATCCGGTGAGGCAGGCCATCCCACTTGGCTAGAATCAGCTTCTGGAGGGGGCGAGAATGGAATTGAGCATACTCCACCATGTTGAATGCTGACACCATATGGCCCAGCACCTGCATAGCCAAATGTATCGACACTTGCGGACGAGAAAGGAAGCAACGAATCCTGTCCTAAAGCTTCAGGACTTTCTCCTGAGACAAGAACAACCTCTGGTTATGTGTCCAATAGTGCTCCCAGGTGCACCATGCTCTGAGCAGGGACCAGGGAGGATTTCTTCCAGTATATGAGCCACCCGTGGGCTTGTAGAAACTGGACCGTCATATCCAGATGACGTAGGAGAAGTTCTGGGGAATTTGCCAGGATTAACAAGTCGTCCAGATACGGCAGTATCCATTGGTCCAACGGGACGTCTGTCCGGCAAAATCGATGAGGGGGTCGGTTTTTGAAGGCTATGGCATACCCTTGAGTGACGACTTCCCGTACCCATCTGAAGTGGTCTTCAACCATTCCTGGGTATACCCTAGAAGCCGGCCCCCCACCCTGGGATCCCTCAGGGGGAGGCCCGCCCCGTCATGCGGCAGGCTTATCGGTCTTGGAAGCTGGCTGACAGGCCGCCCAGGCTCTTTTGGGCTTTGGCTTACCAGGTTTGGAAGTACGGGCCTGCTTGTTGTACGCCTGATCTTTTGCTTTACCTGAAGGATGAAAGGGGCGAAAGGAAGTACCTTTAGCCTTTGAGACAGAAGGAGCGGTACTTGGCAGACAGGCAGTTTTGGCAGTAGTCAAGTCAGCCACAATCTTATTTAAGTCCTCCCCAAACAGAATATCTCCCTTGAAAGGGTTTTTCTAGAGTCCAGATCCACAGAACAGGATCTCTGCCACAAAATCCGGCGAGCCAGGACTGATGTAGTAGAGGCCTTGGCTGCTAGAATACCGGCATCAGAACCCGCCTCTTTAACATAGCGACAAGCATTGTCTAGCATGGTCAGAAGAGATTTCAGCTTCTAACTCCAAGGCCCATGCTTCAATAGCCTCTGCAGCCCATGTTGCTGCAATAGTGGGCCTTTGTGCAGCACCCGTGAGGGTGTAAATCGCTTTTAGACAACCCTCCACACGTTTATCCGTAGGATCTTTTAGAGACGTGACGGTAGTGACAGGTAGAGCTGAGGAAACCACCATCCTAGCCACATGTGAGTCTACTGGAGGAGGTGTTTCCCAATTTTTAGACAGCTCTGGCGCGAGGGGATAGTGAGCCAGCATCTTCTTTTGAGGCACAAACTTCTTACCCGGGTTTTCCCAGGGTTCCTGATGTATATCCACTAGGTGGTCAGAGTGAGGTCAAACTTGTTTAACCACCTTCTGACGCTTGAACCTATCTGGTTTCTTAGGAGGGACGGATGGCTCGGGATCATCCGTAATCTGTAAAATCAACTTAATAGCCTCCAAAAGATCAGGAACATCCACATGTGAACCACCCTCCCCATCAGCAGTATCTGAGTCAGAATCTGTGGGGTCAGTGTAAGCGCCATCTTCATCAGACGAGGTGTCAGTGACAGCAGTGGATTGTGAGGAGATAAGAGCTCGCTTAGAGGACCCCTTGGACTTAGGCAAGCGAGGGTAAGACTTTTTAGTAGTCAGAGACTGGTTCAACTTCTTCAACTGAGCAGATAAATTGTCCGCCCACGGCGGATTAGCTGCAGGGACCACATACGGTTGTACCGGCACACGGGGTCCATAGAGGGTGTTAATTTATTAACTAGCGTATGCAGAAGCGTGGAAAAAGCAGCCCACTGCGGGTCATTATGGACCTCCATTGCCACAGTTCCACTGGGGTCAAGGTGCCCCCAGAACCAGAACCCACAGGTGCTATATTCTCCTCATATGGATCTGTGGCTTCAGCAACACCAGCAGTGTGTTCCGCCCCAGAACCGTTACCGTCAGAAGCAGACATGATATAACTTGCAGTTTCAGGTAACACAGTACAATCGGCAGCAGCACAATACCTCTCACCCAAACCCCTGCGCAGTGTAGTCAGCACAAGCAGGGACACAGGAGAGATACGGTGACTAAAATCACAGAGAAAAATACGTATTAGAGTATATCTTGTGATTATCCTATATTATTATAAGACCTGACGCACCAAGCCCCCTCAGGTTATAGAATATAGGGATAGCAAGTTGAGTGAGAGACACGAAATGGAAACCACTCAGCAAGCTAATGCACACACATATAGTCACAGTTATACAATGCAGAGGTTATTACCAACAATAATACTGCACTGGACCAGCTGATATAGCTATGTAGTCAATAGATATAACACTGCACAGTAAGAACTGGATGTATATCACAGGGTAATTGTACTAGAAAACCCTGACTAAATGCACTCTTTCTTAACTAATACTGTCTAATAGGCAGGTAGAATACTTAAGTGTCATGTAAAGTCACAGCGCTGACAACCAGGCGGCTTTACACAGGAGGATTTGCCCAAGCAGTCCCAGGAACAGTGTAGCTGAGAGAAATGGCGCCCAGACACTGACAGGGAGTGAGGAAAAGACAGATATGCAGCTCCAGGGCGGGAACATTTATGGGGAATGGCGCCCTGGGGCTGGGGGAGGGGCTCCAGGTCTAAGCCTTATCCCCCTGCTGGCAAAACCACCAGGTACTGTGGGTTACTATTAAAATGGCTTTAAGAGAAAACCTGACCTGCACCCATGCCCTGGTGATCTAGTGGGATCGCCTGTACTGCCACAGTGTCCACCGCCAGCACGCGCGGCCCGCCTCCCACCGACCACGCCGGATCACGATAAAGTACGGGTCCCGCGAGCGGGACCCACTCACCACCTCCCGAAGCGCGGCCACGCGATCCCGGAGAGCCCCCGTCGTGTGTGCCTGACCATGAAAGAAAACCAGAGCCTCCTGCTGTAGTTACCCGGCAACCAGGGCTCGGGAGTGTCCAGCGCCGCTGGGAAGAGATGGAGCTGCAGCAGTGAATGTCAAAAGACATATACACACTGCTGCTGCCCTTGAAGTCTTCACTTTTCTTCTAAAAAGCTCTTCTCAGGGCTGCCCAGCGCAGCCGCTCTGTTATGTGCCTGCTATCTGCGGCACCAACTACAAAACTGAGCTCCTGTGCAGGGAGGCGGGGTTATAGAGGAGGCGACGCTATGCATTCTGGGAACAGTCAAAGCTTTTCAGCCTGTTGGTGCCTCGGATCAAGATCCTACTCTACACCCCTATGTCTTTCCTTGTGGAGCCCAGTGTACCCCGCAGCAGAAAAAAAGTTAGCCCTATTGTCTGCTTCATCAGAGTCTGATTCTAAACAGGAGGAAGATTCAGTTGAGAACAGTGGGGGTCATTCCGAGTTGATCGCTAGCTGCCGTTGTTCGCAGCGTAGCGATCAGGCAAAAAAAATCGGCATTTCTGCTCATGCGTATGGGCCGCGCGAAGTACTTTCACACAAAACTATGCAGTTTTACACAAGGCAGAGCGGCGCTTTTCAGTCGCACTGCTGATCGGTGAGTGATTGACAGGAAAGGGGTGTTTCTGGGTGGTAACTTGGCGTTTTCCGGGAGTGTGCTAAAAAACGCAGGCGTGTCAGGTGAAAACGCAGGCGTGCCTGGAGAAACGGGGGAGTGGCTGGCCGAACGCAGGGCGTGTTTGTGACATCAAAACAGGAACCAAACTGTCTGCAGTGATCGCAAGCTAGGAGTAGGTTTGGAGCTACTCAGAAACGGCATGAAAATTTTTTCGAGCAGTTCTGCTAATCTTTCGTTCGCACATCTGCTAAGCTAAGATACACTCCCAGAGGGCGGCGGCTTAGTGTTTGCACTGCTGCTAAAAGCAGCTAGCAAGCGATCAACTCGGAATGAGGGCCAGTGTGCATTGATACAGAGCGGAGCCCAGTGGCGGAACTAGCGAGTGGTGGGCCCAGGTGCGACAAAACGCTTTGACCCTCCATCCCCCCTCATCCCATCCAAGTCCACCCCCTCACCCCTGGAGAGGATCTGGTGAGGGGGACCTGCTCAGGACCAGAGAAATGGATATCTAGCAACAGTGCCGTAACTAGACATTTTAGCACTGTGTGCAAGAAACGGCATCGGAGCCCCACCCCTGCATGTAAAACAGGGGCAGTGTGCGCCATAGGCGCGCACAAAAATACATAGTGGCGTGGCTTCGTGGGGAAGGGGTGTGGCCACAAAATAATACCAATTCATAAAACAGTGCACAGTAGTCTCCATTATTCAAATTACGCCGCACAGTAGCACCACTACACCACGTAGAGACCCTTTTACACCTTACGGCGGACAGATTCCCCTTTTTACACATTACGGCAGACAGCGTACCCTTTTTACACATTACAGCAGACAGCATCCCCTTTTTACACATAACGGCAGACAGCGGGCCCTTTTTACACATAACGGCAGACAACGTCCCCCTTTTTACACATAACGGCAGACAGCGTGCCCTTTTTACACATTACGGCAGACAGCGTCCCCTTGTTACACATTACGGCAGACAGCGTCCCCTTTTTACACATTACGGCAGGCAGATTCCCTTTTTTACACATTACGGCAGACAGCGTCCCCTTTTTACACATTACGGTAGGCAGATTCCCCCTTTTTACACATTACGGCAGACAGTCCCCCTTTTTGCACATTAAGAAAGATAGAAAGAAAGAATTATACTTACTCTCTCCGCTGGCTCAGGCTCCTCGGTGCAGCTTCTTGCGGAGATCCCGGGCAGGAGAGAAGGTGGAGGAGGGAGCCGCAGCAGCGCTGTGTTATTGGTGGAGGCGCTGCTGCTGCTGTCCCTCTGCTTCACTATAGGTTGTTCTCTGCCGCTGTGAATGCTGAGATGCGCTTCACAGCGGTGGAAGACAGCCTATAGTGAAGCAGAGGGACAGCAGCAGCGCCTCAACCAATAAAACAGCGCTGCTGCGGCTCCCTCCTCCACCTCCCTCCTTCTCCTTCACCCCGTGTCCGCTGCGCTCCTCTCCTCTCCGGGCGGCTGTGTGGTGCGGGCAGCGGTTGCCCGCAGCACACAGCGGCATGTAATGAGTCAGTTTGACTCATTACATGCTTTGGGCCCCTGGACAGTGGCGGGCCCCAGTGCAACGCACTGGCAGTAGTTCCGCCTCTGGCGGAGCCCACCATCAGTACAGAGTCCTGTCCATTAGAGTGGTCGTCCAAACATGCAGGCTCACACAGCAGGCTGGCCTCCATTTCACAGAAGTACTTGGCCACACCTGCAAAATCTGTACCCTGTGAAAGGTTGTTTTCTCTTGCTGGTCATATTGTACAGAAAAAAGAGAGTTTCTTTATCATCTGAAAATGTAAATACAGTAACCTTGTGTGTCTTAGCAACTGGCTTGGTGCAGAGGAGTAAATAGGTTACACACCTAAAACATATCTGTCCAATCTGTCTGGTGGGAACAAAAATCTGGGAATGTATGAGAGCAAATGACAATCAACCATTCCTCCCAAACACTGGAAAACAGACAATGGTCATTCAGACAAATTTAATACATTTGCATACCTCCCAACTTTTACTTCAAGGGAAGAGGGACACCATCGCGCGCCGAAGGCGCGCACCCGTTTTTTTGGCGTGGCCTAACGGGAAGGGGGCGTGGCCTCACGGCAAGTGCTGCAATCGTCCCTTTCTGCCGTGAATAGACGCTGTGCACATGCGCACAGCATCTATTCACCGCTGCATTTCTCAGAGCAGCGAGTGACAGGGAGGGATCTCCCAACTGCCCCCCACCCGTTTTTGGGGCGTGGCCTAACGGAAAGGGGACGTGGCCTCGCGGCAAGTGCCGCGATCGCAAACCACGCCCCCGATTTCATCATTATGGGGGCATGAAAAGCGCTGTGAGAGCTGCTGGTCATGCCCCCTGTCCCCTGTCCCTTTCTGCCGTGAATAGACGCTGTTCGCATGCGCACAGCATCTATTCACCGCTGCTTTCCTCCGTACAGGGAGGGATCTCCCAACTGCCCCCCCACCCGCGGGACACTGCGACCCGCGGGTGGGACAGCGGGACAGACCGTGAAAAACGGGACAGTTGGGAGGTATGCATTTGTTAGATATAACAAATTTCTCCAAACAATTGTTTTTGTCTGTTTTCCAGTGTTTGGGAGCAAATGGTTGATTGTCATTTGCTCTCATACGTTACCAGATTTTTGCTCGACCACTTCACCTCAGTCTAACAGGGACACTTGTTACTGAACATAGGAGCAGATGTACTAAGTCTGGAGAAGGGACAAAGAAGTGATAAAGCAGTGATAAGTGGAAGGTGATAACGCCGGCCATAGGCAAACTAGGCAATTGCCTAGGGCATTTGATATGCCTAGGGGCATCAGCAGCTTCTGCTGATTAAAATGATATGCGGCATGCCTATATTCTGTATGTAGCATTTCATATGCAGATACAGCCACAGTCTCACACAGTATATAGGCATGCCGCATATCAGTTTAATCAGCAGAAGCTGCTTGTGCATCCTAGCCACATAGCAATGCAAATAAGATGCATTTTCATTAAAAAAAGGTGTCCGACGTTAGCATTGATGCAAGATTTGTGAGGACACATCTGTATCCAAGCCGAGGCAGAGGTCACAGTGTTAGTGGAAGTGTGAGTACTGTGTGCACGTGAGTGGGTTGGTTGTGCAGTAGTGTTCGGAATATGTGTAAGGAGCATTATGTGTGTCATGTAAAAATGCATTAATAATGTGCAACATATGTGTAAAGGGCCACTGTGTGTGTCATTATGTGTATAAGGGCATTAATAATGTGCGGCATATGTGTAAAAGGGTACTACTGTATGTGTGTCATTATGTGTATAGGGGCACTAATAATGTGCAGCAAATGTGTAGGGGGCACTATGTGTGTCATTATTTGTATAAGGGCATTAATAATGTGTGCCATATGTGTAAGGTACATTATGTGTAAAAGGGCATTAATAAAGGTTGTCATAATGTGTAAGGCGCATTATGTTTATAAGGACATTAATGTGTCTCATATGTGTAAGGGGCATTACTGTGTGGAATTGTGTATAAATGCATTACTAATGTGTGGCATTATGTGTATAAGGTGCTCTACTATGTGGTGTTGCATATAGAAAGGGCACTACTGTGTCGTCTAATGTGAATAAAGAGCAATAAGGTGTGGTGTAATGTGAATAAGGGGCTCTACTGTGAGGAGTAACGTTTATAAGGTAAAGTGATACTACTGTGGGATGTAATATGAATTATGGACACTATCGCAAGATAAAATGTGAATAAAGTTGCAGTACTGTGTGGCGTAATTGGAATTGGGGTTACTATTGTGTGGCCATGCCCCTTCCCAGCAAGAAGATGCCCCTTTTTGGGCTGTGCGTCAAATGTGCGAACTGTTCCTATTTAAAATATAGGGGGTACAAGGACTGCTATGGGTGAGGGGTGATGGTGCTGGGAAAGAGGTGCAAGGTCAGAGGCAGAACCAGCGGTGCTGCTAGGGGGCAGTGAAAGGGTTAAAGCTCGTCTCTGCTTCAATGTCATAGAATTGCTTGTGTTATAGAACTTAATGTTCCAGCACATTCCTTGCTACTGTCCTTGTCTCTTATCTTTTTCTTATACCGTGTGAACAACCTCCCATTTGAAATACAAACTTGCCCATATATGCATATCCTTCCACTGCGGCAGTTCCTAGCCAATCATGTTATGTTAGCCCCTTTTTGTGTTCTGTCCAATTAGTTATTGACTTGGGATATACACGCCCTAAATCCTTTCTTTTATATACTTTTGTTAAACGAACAATAAACAGTGTGAATCTTTACTGCTTGTGTTGTGCATGTTCCTTGTGGCTAAAGGTTTACACTCACAGACGTCTGAGAGGCCATCACATCGAGGGTTAAAGAATATAGGGACACATCCTTTCAAGTGGGGGCTACGTCCGCGATTCAGTGATCGTCCCTGGATGGTAAAGATAGAGAATTTATTGTCTGTCTTTGCCATACGGGATTGCGGTCATACACTGAAGCTGAATCCGTGTCAGTGTTCTGGGAACACGTGACCAAACATCTTTAATGTCTGGGACTTAAAGATACGTCTGAGAAGGGACCAGGGGTCCAAGCGCAATTCTCCAAAGACGTTAGTATCTGGGATACTTAAAATAGACCTGGGAGTCTATACATAACGTGACGTTAGTATCTGGGATACTTAAAAATAGACCTGGGGTCTATACGTAACGTAGAGAATACCTCGATTTGATCGTCTATATATTCTTGTATGTTTGTAGTGAGATAAGTTCTTATATTTGGTCCAGACGGCTGGTAAGTTTTCGTCTGCCAGATATCTTTACTCAAACACTTTTCCTGCTTCCTGTTTAAAACGCTGTATTTTTCTGACATCTTGTACGAATGGTAAGTATCGTACACGTCAAAAGATTTCATGTTCTCACTATACAGATAATATTGTGATATTGTCAATGACTAATTAACTGGTTAGCTGATGCATATAGTAAGTAGAGTGTTGTAAATTTTAGATATTTTCTTTTAAAGTTGTACTGTTGATTTATATTACTGTCTGACAATGGGCTCTAGTCAGAGTAAAAAAAACTACATATCCCCCGCCCCTCCCTGGTGAGACATGCAAGATGTATGTCGCCCGCAACTCTACCTCAGAGTATTACTTAGTTAACCCATGGGTGGATAATTTAGCGGGATGGACAGAGAAAGCAGGACAGGACCCATTCCTACGGGAAGGCAGTAATTACCCTTTCTATATGGAGGATTACAAAAATGTCAGTTCCCAACAGCACAGAAGCGAAGAAGTGAGAAACTGTAAAATCTTTGAAAACCCTCTCCCTCCCCCTTACATTCCAAAGACCCCGCGCACTGACGGGGCCCGGAGGAGGGTATCCCAGCCTTTATTCAACTCACCCGTCATAGTAAAGATTCACCTCTGCTGCCACTTATTATAAATGGAAGTAAAATTCCCTTTTTAGTGGACAGCGGTGCAACAACCAGTGTTTTGTGTTCTGACCTATGCAGTATCCCCTCTCACCAGAAAAGATAGAAGGTCTCCGCCCCATGATACAGCAATTCTTACAACAGGGTATTCTCAGACATATTGTATCACCATACTGTACTCCTGTGAACCCTGTTGCCAAGGCTGATGGCAGTATAAGATTTGTACAGGATCTCAGAGCGATCAATCAGTTAATTGTCCCAATTGCACCAATTGTTCCAGATGTAAACTCACTCATTTCTGCAATCCCTGCAGATGCTGCGTTCTTCTCTGTAATTGATTTGAAGAATGCCTTTTTTCAGCATACCTGTAGATTCACAGACACAATTACTTTTTGCCTTTTCTTTTAAGGGTAAACAACTTACCTGGTGCAGATTATTGACGCACCTGTTGTCTCCAGGCCACATTGGGGCCCTGGCAACCTCACCATGGTTCAGTCCTGCTACAGTATGCAGATGATCTGCTGCTCTGTAGTCAAACTGAGGAGGCCTGCCGAGAGGATGGTGTTTCATTACTAAACTGGCTTTGTGAATGTGGACACAAGGTGTCCAAAACAAAAATGCAATGATGTAAAAAGCATGTTGATTACTTAGGTTTTGTGCTCACTCAGGGAGAGAGGAAAATCAGTCCACAACGCATACAGTCTGTATTGGGCCTGGTCACCCCAACTACCCAGAGGGAACTACTGTCCTTCCTGGGTATGGTAAATTACTGCAGACAGTGGATATCTGATTGCTCTTATTATGATAACATTTTGAGACAAGCCACACTGAAGGACAAACCTAAAACTGTACAATGGTCACAAGAAATGTTAACTGCATATGAAAGTTTAAAATGTATGTTGATGAAAAGTCCGGCACTTGGCCTCCCCAATTATGTACTACCTTTCCATCTATATGCAAGGGACAATTGTAAAACCATGGCGGGGGTGCTCACACAGTTTCATGGAGGGAAGTTGCGCCCCGTGGCATTTTTTTTTTTCCAAAGTCATGCCAGTGTCTGTGCAAGGTATGCCTGCCTGCCTCAGGGCTTTGGCAGCCTGTGCAATGGTTGCAGAAATGGCCACTACCCTCACTTTAGGCCACATCACAGTACTCCACACCACACATGATGTCCTGGCAATACTTAAAGGCTTGCACACACAGCACATGTCAGCACAACGCCTTAGTGGATATGAAGTACTCCTTTTGAGTAACCCTACCCTTACCATCAAGTACACTGCTAGTTCTTCTGGCCCTGCACCCATTCTCAATGCCCTTTTAGGCTTGAAAGGTCCCGAGGATGAATCACCCGACCTACATGACTGTGCTGCTTCCATTGAAGCTGAAACTTCTCCCAGACTTGACATGTCTCCCGTTCCCATACCAGGCGCAGACATAGTTTTTGTTGACGGCTCCTGTAGTAGGCCCAATGACAATACATACCAGGCTGGCTATGCCATTGTCACCCTCCCTGACACTGTGTTGGAAACCCTGCCAATACCTTATCAGTCCGCGCAAGCTGCAGAACTCATTGCACTCACTAGAGCATGTCCCTCCCTTGACAGCGTCCATCTGCTCACTCAACTTCAAGCTGCTGCGACTAATACTGATCTTTCCGACTGGACTTACCCAATTCTGCAGAAAAAATCCTAAATCAGGATTAATCTGCAAAGAGGGGAAACCCTGTATACCCCAGTCCAGTGCCCCTTTGCTCGTTGCCCATTGCCATGGTGTTAGTCACCATAGTAAAGCCACAACACTCCTCCTACTAACCAATGATTTTTATGTTACTAATGCCAAATCACTTGTGGACCAGTATGTTAGCAGATGCATCACTTGCCTCAGGAACAACCCTAATAAAGCTAAACACCAGCATCTTGAATACCCCACCACCCCTTTTACACACTTACAAATTGATTTTACCCATATCCCTGGTACAGGTGCAGCAGCCAAAATCTTGACAGTTGCGTTATCACCTTGCACTTATCACTTCTTTATCCCTTCTCCAGGTTAATACATCTGCCCCATAGACTGTTTATGCTGCTAGCTGATAAAACTATTTTTTTCCTACTGGCACCTGGTCATTAAACTAAAGGAAACAGATTTAGATTTATAAAGGTTAACATTAATGTTTTACTTTTAAAGTTGTGAGAAATATGTTTAAAGTTTTTTAAATGCTACTGTGTAAAGGGAACAATGCGATTAATCGTAGAAAATCCTGCGATTAATCACAATCAAAAATTGTAATCATTGCCTAATATACATACATATATATATATATATATATATATATATAAAAAAGCGAAAATCTGTTGTCCTTCTGTCTTTCTATACAAATCCACAGTTTACAAGCGAGGATCGTGAAATTTTACATAGGAGGCCACTAAAACAATTAGAAATCCCTAGCACCCCTAGGGGGGAAGATAGCAGCACAGAGTATGTCAGGAGACAGCATAACTCCGGAATTGCTGGAGCAATGTACTCAAAAATTGGTACACATATGCCTTACAATCTGGAAACAAACACTGTGAGGGAAGACACCCCTAGCACCCTTAGCAGTGAGGCAGCAGCACAGAGTATGTCAGCAGACAGCATAACTCCCAAATACCTGCAGCAATTTACAACAAACTTGATACACACATTCATTTCACTCTGGAAACAAACACTGTGGGGGTCAGACACCCCTAGCACCCCGACGGGTTGGACAGCAGCACAGAGTATTTCAGGAGACAGCATAACAACCAAATGCATGGACCTATTTACAACAAACTTGGTACACATATGACTTACATGCTGGGAACAAACTGTGGAGGTAAGACACCCCTAGCACCCCTAGGGGTGAGGCAGTAGCACAGAGTTTTTTTTAGCAGACAGCATAACTCTGGAATGACTGGAGCAATTTACACCAAATTTGCTACACATAGGACTTACACTCTGGGAACATACACTGTGTGGATAACACACCACTAGCACCCCTATGGGTGCGCCAGCAGCACAGACTATGGGGTCATTCCGAGTTGTTTTCTCGTTGCCGATTTTTGCTATGCTTCAATTTGTTGCTAATTGCGCATGCGCAAGGCATGCAGGGCGCATGCGCTTAGTTATTTAGTGCAAAAAATGTTTATTGAAAAAATTAGTAGCAATAACAAACGGTTAACATACAGACAGTCGCAATAAAAAAATAGTATCGTAATACAACTGCAAGCCTGTCTAGCTCCCGTGGTCAATAACGAGAGCATGTACTCAATGTTTTATAACAGCTCGAACACATAGAATGGTATAATTTAATAGTCAACTATATCTTGATAACCTTATTAATCCAAAGCAAGAACAAGATAAAGGAGAAGAAGAAAGAAAAGATACGGAAAGAGGTAGAGGAGAAAAAGAAGGGGGAAAGGACAAGAACAAGAATCAGAATCACCCGGTCCACAGCGCGAGTCTCTTGCTTACCACATAACAAGAAGCAGTACATTGAGGCGGGGAAGTGTCTAAGAGGACGTGGGGGAACTGGAGGCGAGAATGGACCTAAAAGTTGGGGAATCTTTAAAAAGTAGCCATCGAGCCCACGTACCCCTGAAGGATGAATAGCCCCCATCAGCAGATGCCATTATATCATCCAAATCCATATAAAGATCTACTCTATTCAACCAATCTCTAACAGTTGGAGGGGAGGAGGATCGCCAGCGGACAGGAATCACCGCCTTGGCGGCATTGTTGAGATGGCATAATAAGGAGTGTTTATAGCTCGAGATGCGTTTGGACGAGTAGTGAAACAGCCAAAACAGGGGGTCCGTTGGTACCTCGTCACCCATAATTTCAGCAGAGAGTGAAAGTATCTCCTTCCAGTAGGGTTGGAGCAAGGGGCACGACCACCATATATGGAGCGGGTTCCCGGGGTCAGAAGAGCAGCGCCAACAGGTATTGGGGAGACCAAGACCCATCTTTAAAAGAATATCAGGGCATCTATACCACCGAGAGATCAATTTGTACTGGGTCTCTACTACCAGTGTACTAGGGGAGCAAGCATGAGCCAGTTTGAATATTTTCTCTCAAACGTCCTCGCCAAGCTCCCTGCCGAGATTTCTATCCCACGTCTCAGTAAAGGGAGGGAGAGTTGAGCTGGAGTCTGTCAATAGAAGGTTGTATATCAGGGAGATAGAGTGGGGCGGGGGCGACGGGCTGTTGCAGAGGCGTTCAAACGGCGTGAGGGCTGGGGGCCTCCCTCCAGGATAGCCCTGAGACACCAAAAAGTGGCAAACTTGCAGATAACGCCAAAAGTCCCTGGGCGGCAAATGCCATTTCTCTTGTAGATTCGAAAAGGAGACAACCCCACCCCCAACCATCAGCTGTCCGACCCTCCAGAGTCCCAAGTCATACCAAGACTGGAAGGCCCGCATGGCCATACCAGGGGGAAATCGTTCATTAAATAAAAAGTACATGTAAGCGGAAGTCAGCGAGGAAACAGAGGGGGATTTTCTAATCGCATTTCAACACGTCAAAGTGGGGCCTATAGCGGGATGGGAAATGGCAGGGAGGGTATGCAACCACGGAGCGACAGCAATGGGTGACGGGAGCACCTGACTCTCTATCTGCACCCATTGTTTAGATGGTACAGCTCTAGACCACCAAACGATCCTTTGGAGATGGCAGGCTCGATAGTAGCCTTGTATATCTGGCAGGCGGAGGCCACCTTTGTCTCTCTGCCTAACCATTATGGAAAATTTCAAGCGCGGCCTCTTGCCTCCCCAGATAAATTCTCTAAATAGCAGTTGGACCTCCCGGAACCATGTTGAAGGAATTTTGATCGGTAGGGTCTGCAATAGATACAAGATTTTAGGGAGGGAATTCATCTTGAGAATACCCAGTCTGCCTAGCCAGGAAAAAGACTTGGAAGTCCAGGACTGGAGGTCTGCACAAAGTTTAGTTAGGAGGGGGGTAAAGATAGAATCGAAAAGGCGTGAAAGATCCCTGGTAATGGTAGTCCCCAAGTATTTCAAGTGAGAGGTGTGCCAGGTGAAGGGGAGTGCAGCTTTAAGTCCTGATACCATGGCAGACGGGGCATTAAGATTCAGGGCCACCGATTTTGAATAATTTATTTTAAAATTAAGAGCTCTCCAAAGAGCTTAAACTCATCCATTAAATTAGGCAAGGAGACTGTAGGGTTTGTGATTGTAGCCAGTAAGTCATCGGCGAAGAGGGCAAGTTTGTATTCATCATCCTGGAGCCTGATCCCAGAAATATTTGGATTAAGCCTAATCACCCTAGCTAAGGCCTCCATGCAGAGAATAAAAATCATGGGGGATAGGGGGCAGCCCTGCCTAGTCCCATTATTAATATCGAACAATCCGGACAAGGAACCGTTAATCACAATTCTGGCCGAAGGGGAGGCGTAAAGGGCTAGAACGCGATGCAAGCAAGTCGGACCCAGTCCCATGTGTCTCAACACCCCGGCCATAAACCCCCAGTCAATTCTATCGAACGCATTTTCAGCGTCAGTAGATAGTAGGATCGTCGAGGAGTCCTTTGAGGAAATGTAGTGTATAAGAGCTATGATCTTAGACGTATTGTCCTTCGCCTCTCGACCAGGGACAAACCCCACATGGTCATTGTGTATAAGGGAGGGTAGGAGGGACCTGAGCCTATTAGCAAGGAGCTTGGCAAAGAGCTTAACATCAACATTGAGAAGGGATATAGGCCAGTAGCTGGGACACAGGGAGGGGTCCTTACCTTCCTTAGGGATGACCGTGATGTGGGCCTCAAGGGATTGCCTAGAAAAAGGGTTAGTATCGGAGACTGTGTTGCATGCGTCTAAGAGGAGAGGGAACAATTTACCCCTAAAGGCTTTATAATAATTGATGGTAAAACCGTCAGGGCCAGGACTCTTTCCAGAAGGAGTGGATTTAATGGCATCATCGAGTTCTTGGGAAGTAAAGGGCTTTTCCAACTCCTCCCCGGCATCTTCCGAGAGTTTAGGGAAGCCAATCTTTGTAAGGTAAGCATCCACGTCGCGTGACCGATCGCTAGCCGAATCGGGGGAGGGGAGATTGTAGAGGGAGGTGTAGTACGAACAGAATGTCTCCGCAATTTTGTCCGTGTTGTGGAAAAGACAGCCCTGTGCGTCCTTTATGGAGGGGATAAATGAGAGCGCCCTCTGGGTACGTAAAGCCCTGGCAAGCATTTTGCCCTGCTTGTTGCCCCAGCGGTAATACCGATTGCGACACTTCCGAAAGAGAATTTCACTTTATCTAATAGCAATTTATTCAAGGACGAACGGGCCGCGACCAGATCTACATAGGTGTCAGGGGATAGGGAGGCCTAATGGGCGGTTTATAGGGATTCAGTTTGCTGCAGAAGTCCCTCAATTTGGCCCAAACGTTGTTTCTTTAAATAGGAGCCCAATTGAATGCACTTTCCCAAGATTACACATTTATGAGCCTCCCAAATTGTCAAATCGGAGACATCAGGGGAGACATTACAATCAATATACATATCAATGGCATCCTCCAGTTGGGCTTTACAGTACGGGTCGTGCAATAGAGACTCGTTAAAGCGCCACGAGCGTCGCTGAGCAGGAGGGGGTCCTTTGGAAATGTCCAGTCTGACCGGAGCGTGGTCGGACCATGTCATCTGGCCTATGGAAGCATCGCAAGCCAGAGACAGGTGTCTGTGGTCAAGTAGAATATAGTCTAGCCTAGAGTATGAACAATGAGGGACCGAATAATATGTATAATCCCGGTCTGATGGGTGAAATATACGCCAGACGTCGGTCAGCTGATGGACGTGAAGGAGGCGTCGCACCTTCCTGGACAAGCAGTGACGCACCAACGGGGACTCGGAGGAGGTGTCTCGGGTGTAGTCGAGGGCCCAGTTGAAGTCACCCCCCACAATCAGGATCCCCTGTTTCAGCGCATCAACCCTGTCCATAATAGCCTCGAGGAAGGTAGGTTGACCCTGATTGGGAGCATATATATTAACAATTGTAAAGGTCGTGTTAAAAATAGAGCATACAAGTACGAGGCATCTCCCCTCCTCCAACCTGTGGCCTACCACATTGGTAACAGGTAAATGTTTAGCAAAAAGGATGGCCACACCTTTAGATTTAGATTGGGAATAATTACAATAATACAAAGTGGGAAAGAACCTATTCCTAAGGTGGGGTGCAGAGGGGGAGTGTCGGAAATGGGTCTCCTGCACAAGGACAATATCAGCCCTCTCCGCGTGAAACGAACAGAGAGCACCGGCCCTCTTCTCAGGGACGTTTAAACCCCTGGCGTTTATGGAGATGATCCTAAGTGTAGAAGCCATATGTCGGGGTATTGTAGGACCTCAAAGATCGTAATCTGTGGACCAGGTGACAAGAGGAAAAAAAGGAATAATGGGACTAGGAAGAAAAGAGAAAATAGAAGAGAATCCATGAACAAGAAAGAGAGAAAGCGACATACCTGAGTAAGTCGAACAGTAAGATACCGCAACTGGACAGGAAAGGGACCGTAAGGGTGCCTCTGTCTCGGGAAAGCCGTAGCGGTAGGGGGTACATTAGGGGGCTGCAGGCCCGCCATCCTAAAATCATTTATTTCAAGTGGAGCGTAAGCAACAAAAATAACCGGTGTTGGTTGTGCATTCCAAGAACAGTAACATGAATAACAACAATAATAGCAATACTAATAATAATAATGGGAAAGGTCCTTTCAGGGCAAAAAAAAAAAAAAGGGGGGGGGGAGGGGTTCAAGAGGCACCATAAGGGCCAAAACTGCGTGAAGTAAATGCATAGAAGTAAGGGCCTAGGTTTGAAAACAAATTAGTAATTGACAGCTATGACATGATACAATGATGAAATACAGGATACGAATATTGTCAAGCACCTAGGGGGGACTGAAGGGAGAAGGAGAGAGGAGGGGAAATAAAACAAACAAAAAAAAAACACCACAAATCTGAAGTCATGCAACAGAAACAACAGAGAAACGAAGCAAATAAATCTCACAGGGGAGTCCATCTACAAACTCGACACGGGAGCCAGTAGAATCAGAACTGGAAAAAGAACTAGCAAAGTCCTTCAGCCGTACTCCCATCAAGTGGAGAGGGTCTTCGCCTTTGGATTTCCGTTTTGGATTCTGGACCTTGTGCCACCTCTCTCTTCTGGTCGGATTGGTGGAGGCCAGGGTGGGGAGAGTAAAAGCTCGCCAATCAGGGAGGGAAATATCTTCGAGTCCCAAAGCAGAGCAAAATCCAGGCAAATCCACTGGGGATTGGAGAGAGAGGACCCTACCAACATGGGATACTTGCAAGGAAAATGGGAAACCCCATCTGTACTTCAGGTCACGTTTGTGCAGCGTTTCTGTCAGAGGCTTCAGCAATCTCCGCTGTTGGAGCGTGCGCCAGGAGAGGTCTTGGAAAATTTGGATCCAAGTACCATTAAAATCGACTCCTTCCAAGTCTCGTACCTTGCGAAAAATCTCCTCTTTCTGTGAGAAATAATGGAGTCTGCAAATGACGTCCCTCGGGCGTTCGGCAGCTGGCCCTTTAGGTCTGAGGGCTCTGTGAGCCCGGTCAAATTCAATCGAGTCAGAGGAGTCCAGGCCCAGGATTTCGCAGAATATTTTGGTTAGAGCATCAACAAGGCCGGATGAAGGAACCTCTTCAGGGAGGCCCTGAACTCTAATATTATTTTGACGACCTCTGTTGTCCAAATCGTCTAATTTATTCTGCATCAGTTCCATGTCCGACCCCTGTTGAGCAACCGTGTCAAGAAGCTGGAGTAATTGGTCCTCCACTGTATCCCTTTCCTCCTCTAGGGAAACAATTCTGGATCCCAAATGTTTTATGTCAGATTGTACCGACGAGATCTGGGTTTGAATAGAGTCCTGAAGTCGGCATTCCAGAGCTTGCATGTCTTGTTTAGAAGGAAGGGAGCGGACGTGGGTCAGGATTTACCCAATTTCACCCTGCAGTTGGGACATTTGAGCCCGTAGATCTCCAGTCGGGGGAGAGGAAGCCATCGTGGGTGGGGCAATACCTGTATCAGGCGTAGTAGGAGGGGGATCAACAACAGACGCTATGGACAGGTAGGATCGGAGATTCGATTGAGATGAAGTGCTACGTGTAGACCGGGCGGATTTTCCCTGTTGGTTTTTCTTGCCTCTGGCCATCAGAAAAGGGTAAATGAAAGGACCATTTCAAAAGGACAACACCATAATCTTAGAAGGATGACGGGGGATACATTCCCCTACTAGTTAGACAGCATAGCCGGTGGAGAGCAGCCGCGCTCACATCCCATCAGCGACCCCGGGGTGGATGCCCGGGAGTATGTAAATGAGGAAGAGTCCAGCAATATAGTGCACCGCTGTCGGAGAGGGAGGGTCAGAGTAGCGCAAAAGGCACTGCGTAAATTCTCGTGAAAGTTCCCAGGTACTGAGGGGCATGTGTAGCGGAGCAGTGCGGAGCCCGCAGCTCAGGAATACAAGGCAGCAGCAGCTATCACAAAGCGGGGGGAGTTACCCACAGCACAGGCGCAGATCACAGAGAGCCCCCACGAGCGGTAGCAGGGTAGGGACACTGACCCCCACCAAATCGCCAGGAACAGGAGCCAGGCGCAGAGAGGCAAGCAGCCAGGCAGCAGGGGTGGAAACAGTGCTCACGGTGGGGAGCCGTCCCAGAGGGCTCCAGGGCCCACTGACCCAGCAAGAGGACTGACGGGAGGGGTACTGCAGGGCAAGGTGGGTGGCAGAGAGGAGGTTCCAGCCAGATGAGGCAACTCTGGCCACTAGTGAACTCCCAGTTCCACGGAAGCACACAGATGGACCCTGGTTGTCAAAAGAGACCTCAATTCAGCCCCACCACTGCAAGCAGGCGCCCCCAGGACCAGCGCCAGCACCCCGGGAAACTCTGGTTCAACCGCGGCCCCCGTACACTGAGCTCCGGTGCTTATAGCTGGGGGAAAGCAGGAGGCAAGCGGGTGCCAGCGGGGAGGCTCGCGGGGTCCGGGCAGCTTACCGCACAGCGTCGCGGGCCTCCGGCTGCAGGGGAGAGGAAGGAGACACGTCAGTGAGGATGCGGTCAGCGGCTCAGCGGTTCCAGGCGGCGGCAGGCAAGATGGCCGCCGCTCGAGCTCCGGTCCCTGTGTAACCTCTTCCTCACGTCCAGCTCCAGCACCCAGCCTCCAGACGAGGGTGCGGGGGACCTGGACGGGGTGACGGAAGACTGGTGGTGCCTGTGGGAAGCAAACGGCAGCGAGATCCCGCCCCCGGACGCCCGGGCCGTCCCCAAACTCGAGGCCCCGGCTTCACGCTGGGGGAAGGCCACAATCCGCAGGAGTGCTTAAAAGCACTCCCTGACTCCGCGGGTCCCCCACAGCGGCAACAGCTACTCAGGAGGGGACACAGAGGATAATCTGGAGCATCCAGGTACAAGGCAGGAGGGGAAAAGGGCTATTTTAAGGACTATGCCTGCAGGAGCTGGGAAGAGCACGTCCACTCTCCAGAATGGCCAGGCCACGCCCCTCGCTTAGTTATTTAACTAAAAACTTAGTAGATTTGCTGTGTATCCTGCAGCGCTTTTCAGTCGCACTGCTGATCGGTGAATGATTGACAGGAAAGGGGCGTTTCTGGGTGGTAACTGAGCGTTTTCCGGGAGTGTGCTAAAAAAACGCAGGCGTGTCAGGGAAAAACGCGGGAGTGTCTGGAGAAACGGGGGAGTGGCTTGCCGAATGCAGGGCGTGTTTGTGACGTCAAACCAGGAACTAAACGGACTGAGCTGATCGCAATCTGTGAGTAGGTCTGGAGCTACTCAGAAACTGCAAAGAATTATTTAGTAGCAGTTCTGCTAATCTTTTGTTCGCTATTCTGCTAAGCTAAGATACACTCACAGAGGGCGGCGGCCTAGCGTGTGCAATGCTGCTAAAAGCAGCTAGCGAGCGAACAACTCGGAATGAGGGCCTATGGGCCTAATTCTGAGTTGATCGCAGCAGCAATTTTGTTAGCAGTTGGGAAAAACCATGGGGGTAATTCCAAGTTGATAGCAGCAGGATTTTTTTTAGCAAATGGGCAAAACCATGTGCACTGCAGGGGAGGCAGATATAACATGTGCAGAGAGAGTTAGATTTGGGTGGGGTGTATTCAAACTGAAATCTAAATTGCAGTGTAAAAATAAAGTAGCCAGTATTTACCCTGCACAGAAACAAATAACCCACCCAAATCTAACTATCTCTGCACATGTTATATCTGTCCCCCCTGCAGTGCACATGGTTTTGCCCAATTGCTAACAAACTTGCTGCTGCGATCAACTCAGAATTACCCCCTATATCAGGACATGCATGATATGTCAGTGATGACAGGGCTGCATGACACAGGGCCAGTGACATGATGTGAGGAGGGGAATGCAGATAGCACAAACTCACACACTGAGGGGTAAATTTACTAAGCTCCCGATTTTGACCGAGATGCCGTTTTTTCATCAAAGTGTCATCTCGGTAATTTACTAAGCAATAATCACGGCAGTGATGAGGGCATTCGTAATTTTTTGCAAGTCCAAGAAAAAAAATTACGAATGAATACACCATCGGTCAAAACGCGGCTGTTTAAGTATGAATCTCGGTCATTTACTAAGAAGTGCAAAGCAAAAAAAAACCAAACACTGCCGTGAAAAATTACAACTCGTAAAAAAGTGCTAAAAAAAAACAGACCTTTTTTTTTTATTCGTGATTGGATAGGCATGCACGGATCCATGAGATCCGTGCATGTATATCAGTGGGAAGGGGTGGGAAAGTGCTTATTTTTTCAAAAAAAATTGCGTGGGGTCCCCCCTCCTAAGCATAACCAGCCTCGGGCTCTTTGAGCCGATCCTAGTTGCAAAAATATGGGGGAAAAAATGACAGGGGTTCCCCCATATTTAAGCAACCAGCATCGGGCTCTGCGCCTGGTCCTGGTCCCAAAAATACGGGGGACAAAAAGAGTAGGGGTCCCCCGTATTTTTAAAACCAGCACCGGGCTCCACTAGCTGGACAGATAATGCCACAGCCGGGGGTCACTTTTATATAGTGCCCTGCGGCCGTGGCATCAAAAATCCAACTAGTCACTCCTGGCCGGGGTACCCTGGGGGAGTGGGGACCCCTTCAATCAAGGGGTCCCCCCCCCCCCCAGCCACCCAAGGGCCAGGAGTGAAGCCCGAGGCTGTCCCCCCCATCCAATGGGCTGCGGATGGGGGGGCTGATAGCCTTTGTTGTAAAAGAAAAGATATTGTTTTTAGTAGCAGTACTACAAGTCCCAGCAAGCCTCCCCCGCATGCTGGTACTTGGAGAACCACAAGTACCAGCATGCGGCGGAAAAACTGGCCCGCTGGTACCTGTAGTACTATTACTAAAAAAATACCCAAAAAAAGACAAGACACACACACCGTGAAAGTATAATTTTATTACATACATACACACATACATACATACCTACCTTAAGTTCCCACGCAGGTCGGTACTCTTCTCCAGTAGAATCCAAGGGGTACCTGTTGAAGAAATTATACTCACGAGATCCAGGGGTCCAGGCTCCTCGGGAAATCCAGGGGTAATCCACGTACTTGAAAAAAATAACAAAACGGTGTCCCGACCACGAACTGAAAGGGGACCCATGTTTGCACATGGGTCACCTTTCCACGAATGCCAGAAACCCACTTTGACTTCTGTCTAAGTGGGTTTCTTCAGCCAATCAGGGAGCGCCACGTTGTAGCACTCTCCTGATCAGCTGTGTGCTCCTGTCCTCACTGACAGGCAGCACACGGCAGTGTTACAATGTAGCGCCTATGCGCTACATTGTAACCAATGCTGGGAACTTTCTGCTCAGCGGTGACGTCACTTTAGGTCAACCGCAGGGCAGAAAGTTCCCATCATTGGTTACAATGTAGCGCATAGGCGCTACATTGTAACACTGCCGTGTGCTGCCTGTCAGTGAGGACAGGAGCACACAGCTGATCAGGAGAGTGCTACAACGTGGCGCTCCCTGATTGGCTGAAGAAACCCACTTAGACAGAAGTCAAAGTGGGTTTCTGGCATTCGTGGAAAGGTGACCCATGTGCAAACATGGGTCCCCTTTCAGTTCGTGGTCGGGACACCGTTTTGTTATTTTTTTCAAGTACGTGGATTACCCCTGGATTTCCCGAGGAGCCTGGACCCCTGGATCTCGTGAGTATAATTTCTTCAACAGGTACCCCTTGGATTCTACTGGAGAAGAGGACCGACCTGCGTGGGAACTTAAGGTAAGTATGTATGTATGTGTGTATGTATGTAATAAAATTATACTTTCACGGTGTGTGTGTCTTGTCTTTTTTTGGGTATTTTTTTAGTAATAGTACTACAGGTACCAGCGGGACAGTTTTTCCGCCGCATGCTGGTACTTGTGGTTCTCCAAGTACCAGCATGTGGGGGAGGCTTGCTGGGACTTGTAGTACTGCTACTAAAAACAATATCTTTTCTTTTACAACAAAGGCTATCAGCCCCCCCATCCGCAGCCCATTGGATGGGGGGGGGGGACAGCCTCGGGCTTCACCCCTGGCCCTTGGGTGGCTGGGGGGGGGGACCCCTTGATTGAAGGGGTCCCCACTCCCCCAGGGTACCCCGGCCAGGGGTGACTAGTTGGATTTTTGATGCCACGGCCGCAGGGCACTATATAAAAGTGACCCCCGGCTGTGGCATTATCTGTCCAGCTAGTGGAGCCCGGTGCTGGTTTTAAAAATACGGGGGACCCCTACTCTTTTTGTCCCCCGTATTTTTGGGACCAGGACCAGGCGCAGAGCCCGATGCTGGTTGCTTAAATATGGGGGAACCCCTGTCATTTTCCCCCCCATATTTTTGCAACCAGGATCGGCTCAAAGAGCCCGAGGCTGGTTATGCTTAGGAGGGGGGACCCCACGCATTTTTTTTTATTATTTTACAGTGTTTAATTAAAAAAATAAATAAAATAAACCCCAGCACGGATCACACAGATCCGGCCGAGATTGATTGTAAAAAAAGTCGGCAGTGTTTTGCTAATCACTGCCGTAAAAATATAAAAAAAACCACGAATGACATCGACATCGGAACAAAAGAAAAACCCGAATACGACAGCTTAGTAAATTAGTCGTAATCAATTCAAAAAGTTGCAGTTTTACACTTTCGATGTCATTCGTGATTGAACTTTGACCTGAAACGGGAAAATACGAATCTTAGTAAATTTACCCCTGAGAGTTATATAGTGGAAGTAGCTAGAGATGTGTGGCTGGCAATTTTTCGTGTTTTGTGTTTTGGTTTTAATTCCACTTTTGTGTTTTGGTTTTGGCTTGTTTTGCCAAAACCATCCTTTCGTGTTTTGGTTCTGGTTTTGGATCTGGATGATTTTTGCAAAAACATAAAATCAGCTAAAATCACAGAATTTGGGGGTAATTTTGCTCCTACGATATTATTAACCTCAATAACATTCATTTCCACTCATTTCCAGTCTATTCTGAACACCTCACAATATTGATTTTAGGCCTAAAAGTTGCACCGAGGTGGCTGTATGACCAAGCAAAGCGACACAAGTGTGAAGCACAAACACCTGGCCCATCTAGGAGTGGCACTGCAGTGTCAGACAGGATGGCACTTTTCAAAAACTAGGCCCCAAACAGCACCTCATGCAAAGATGTAGAAGAGGTGCAATGAGGTAGCTGTAGGACTAAACCAAGCGACACAAATCACTGAAATTATACGTCCAAATCACTGGAATTAAAAGGCAAAATCACTGGAATTAATTGGCAAAATCACTGGAATTATACGTCCAAATTACTGGAATTAAATGGCAAAAACTCGGTATCGCCTGACTAGTGAAGTGGAATCTAGATGGGATTTGGTACCGGGGACACAATACCTCCATCAATTGTCTAAATCCCACTGCACTAATGGCGGATACCGGACGCACGTCTAACACCAACATAAGTGTCAAGGCCTCAATGAGGGCTTCCATCGTTATGTGAAGCTGAACCACTAGTCATGAACATAGGCCAGGGCCTCAGCCGTTCATTGCCACTCCGTGTCGTAAATGGCATATTGGCAAGTTTACGTTTCTCCTCAGACCATTTTAATTTCTTTTTTTGGGTCTTTATACTGAACTTTGGCTTTTTGGATTTTACATGCCCTCTACTATCACATTGGGCATCGGCCTTGGCAGATGACGGTGGCATTTCATCTTCTATGTCATGGCTAGTGGCAGCAGCTTCAGCACTAGGAGGAAGTGGTTCTTTATCTTTCCCTATATTATCCTCCAAATATTTTGTTCTCCATTATTTTTCTGGAGTTGTATAACACAATATGCGGCACAGGAATGACTGATGGCTGATGCACAGGACACTACCACTGGTCTGATGCAGGACAACACAGCAACACTGTAAGGGCAGCAGTGGACATATAGCAGCAGCGTATACGACTGTGACTGCCTGGTCACTGGAATGACTGATGGCTGATGCACAGGATGACACCACCACTGTGCATGGTCACTGGACTGACTGATGCTCAGAACAATACC
The DNA here is from genome assembly GCF_028390025.1 of Pseudophryne corroboree. Lineage (NCBI taxonomy): Eukaryota > Metazoa > Chordata > Amphibia > Anura > Myobatrachidae > Pseudophryne > Pseudophryne corroboree. The sequence goes on along the minus strand of NC_086444.1, from coordinate 1,130,825,152 downwards.
ACTGGTCTGATGCAGGACAACACAGCAACACTGTAAGGGACTTATTATACAGCAGCACTGGACATATGGCAGCAGAGAACACCACCCCTGTGAATGATCACTGGACTGACTAATGCACAGGACACTACCACTGGTCTGATGCAGGACAACACAGCTAATTATACAGCAGCACTGGGCATATGGCAGCAGATGCCACCACCACTGTGAATGGTCACTGGACTGACTGATGCACAGGACACTAGCACTGGTCTGATGCAGGACAACGCAGCTAATTATACAGCAGCACTGGGCATATGGCAGCAGATTACACCACCACTGTGAATGGTCACTGGACTGACTGATGGCCAGGACACTAGCACTGGTCTGATGCAGGACAACACAGATAATTATACAGCAGCACTGGGCATATGGCAGCAGATGACACCACCACTGTGAATGGTCACTGGACTGACTGATGCCCAGGACACTAGCACTGGTATGATGCAGGACAACACAGCAACACTGTAAGGGACTTATTATACAGCAGCACTGGACATATGGCAGCAGAGGACACCACCACTGTGACTGGTCACTGGACTGACTGATGCACAGGACACTAGCACTGGTCTGATGCAGGACAACACAGCAACACTGTGTGGGACTTATTATACAGCAGCACTGGGCATATGGCAGCAGATGACACCACCACTGTGAATGGTCACTGGACTGACTGATGCCCAGGACACTAGCACTGATCTGATGCAGGACAACACAGCAACACTGTAAGGGACTTATTATACAGCAGCACCGGACATATGGCAGCAGAGGACACCATCACTGTGACTGGTCACTGGACTGACTGATGCACAGGACACTACCACTGGTCTGATGCAGGACAACACAGATAATTATACAGCAGCACTGGGCATATGGCAGCAGATGAAACCACCATTGTGAATGGTCACTGGACTGATTGATGCACAGGACACTAGCAGTGGTCTGATGCAGGACAACACAGATCATTAATTATACAGCAGCACTGGGCATATGGCAGCAGATGACACCACCACTGTGAATGGTCACTGGACTGACTGATGCCCAGGACACTAGCACTGGTATGATGCAGGACAACACAGCAACACTGTAAGGGACTTATTATACAGCAGCACTGGACATATGGCAGCAGAGGACACCACCACTGTGACTGGTCACTGGACTGACTGATGCACAGGACACTAGCACTGGTCTGATGCAGGACAACACAGCAACACTGTGTGGGACTTATTATACAGCAGCACTGGGCATATGGCAGCAGATGACACCACCACTGTGAATGGTCACTGGACTGACTGATGCCCAGGACACTAGCACTGGTCTGATGCAGGACAACACAGCAACACTGTAAGGGACTTATTATACAGCAGCACCGGACATATGGCAGCAGAGGACACCATCACTGTGACTGGTCACTGGACTGACTGATGCACAGGACACTAGCACTGGTCTGATGCAGGACAACACAGCAACACTGTGTGGGACTTATTATACAGCAGCACTGGACATATGGCAGCAGTGGACAACCCCAATGTGACTGATGCAGCACAACACACCACCACTGAACTGATGCAGCACAACACAGCACTGGACATATGGCATCAGAGGACACAAGCACTGTGACTGGACAGATTCAGCACAAGACACGGACACTGAGAGAACGGAGACACGTCCTCTCTCTACACTCTCCAATGCCGGAGTGAAAATGGCGGGGACACGTGGCTCCTTATATGGAATCCAAAGCCCGCGAGAATCCGTCAGCAGGATGATGACGTTTTGCCTTGTTCTGGTTTCCGAGTCAGACGGGAAAACTCGAGCCTGGCTCGGAACCGGACTCCAATGGTGTAGTTCGGTAGGGTTTGGTTCTCTGAGAACCGAACCCGCTCATCTCTAGAAGTAGCACAGTCCCCCAGCAGCACAGAGTATATCAGGAGATACATAATGTGCTACGCTATATAAGAAACTGAATTTTTTTTTATAATTTCACAGGGGCACTGACATGATGTGAGGAGGGGAATAGAGGCAGCAGGAAGCCACAACTGAGAGTTGTATAGTGGGAAGAGCAGGGTCCCTTGGGGGACCAAAAAGGGGTCCGTCCACTACATGGAGTGCATCAGGGAAGCAAGCTATGCCTATATACTAGATCTCCAACCAACGTAAATTAACGAGCAACTATCATTCTAATTGACCAACCTCATCCCATAGCAAAGCACGGGTATTCAGCTATCTACAATGTTATTTATACTGTGTGTTTAATATTTACATTTATTTTTGTAAACAGACATTCGGAAAATCCCAGGGAACGCCCGGGTACTCCAGCTAATATATATATATGTTATACATTTTTTTTCTGACTTTTAGCTTGCAGGGCTTATAGATGCATGTGAACAAAGCCCATTAGGGTACAGTGTACCCTCCAATACAGTCACTATAGAGCACAGCCACTTGTGAGTCTGGAAACAGAACAGCCAATACAGCGGAGCACAGCACAGTACACAGTAGCATGTGTTAGTGTGAAATGGCGCTGAGTCCCGGCTGTGGCTCCTTATATATAATCCAAGTCCTGTGAGAATCTGATGCTGGGAGGATTACTTGGACCTCGACAAGGGATCTGAGTCTGGCAGGAACACCGAAGCCGCCGCTTGGGTGGACACGGTTCCTCGATGTTCGGAGATGTCTGGATCTCGGTCAGGTGCGACACTAAAGCGCAGGATAAAAAACAGTCCTTAAGAAAATGCCAGAGGACTGGGTTTTTTTTTATATTACGCTTGAAGTGCCGAACCTGATACCTCTGTTTCATCCATATGTGGGGGCAACCAGCTAAGTATTTTATTATAAGGGCATGCCAGACCCTGTGGCTATATAATATTAATTACATATACACATAAATATACATATAAATGTATATCTATATTTTCATATATGTGTATATATTATATATAGAAATTATTATATATACTGTATCTTTATTAAACAGTGCCTGTCCTGCTGCCCTGCTTATCATATTAATGCACTATCAGCAGCTGCCAGCAGGTCTGTCCTCACCTCATTCAGGATGATCACACCTGCTGCCGCTGAGCCTCCATCACGGTGCTGCTCTGGTGCCGTCAGTGTTGTGAACTTGTGACCGCCTGGGCTGTGGCCGTGCTGCTGACCTGTGGAACCTCTACACGACATAGCCAGGATGCTGGGTGCTACCTTTGTGACGTCACAAGTTGGGACGTCTCATGCACGGATGAGTCTGTGTGTATGCTATCAGACTGTAGGATTTTTACTGTAGGATTTTTTATTTTCCTGTGTACTGCAGCATTATAATCAGTAGATGCTGTGAACCTATTTGGACACTGGGCCTGGAGCTGCAGCTCCATCAGCCCCATTGTTCATCCGGCCCTGCTGGTACATGACTTCCAGGTTGGAAGGGGGTGTTTAATATGCAAGGGAGAAGTGGATAGTGGGGGGGGGGGGGGGGAGGAGCTTGGGGGGCTTAATATTCATCATTTTCCGGAGATATATCCAATTCCTTGAAATAGATTTCTTAGCTTTTAATGGGATAAAAAACTAGAGAGCCACCTTTCAGCAGGTACTGGGGACTTTGGGATCAGAGTTCAGGAGCCAGAGCAATCCATCTTCTAAAATAAAAAACTGCATACCAGGCGTGTGGAGCTGGAGCAGGGGCCAGCTGCTGGAAGGCTGATATCTCTGGTTCTGGGTATAGTAGAGGCTAGCTACCATTGTCCACCGACAAGTAAGAGTCCCAGCTTTTAGAGTATAGCCTCAGAAAAACTCTATATTTCTCCGGTTCCCCAGGGCTAATTTTAAAAAATCTGGTACCCTTGGAAAAAGGGGACCCTCAGCTATCAGCCTAGGGTCCTTATACTCCTGAGGCCCTTGGGCAACTGCCCATTGAGCCCATATGAAAAGACGGCCCTGCTATGAGATAACAGTCATACCACCCATATCTCAATGTAATAATTCGTATACCGTCAAACTTTATCCACTCCACTTGAAGAATGTGATTTTTATTTAGACACAAAATGGCTGCTTTATCTAAAATGTCACCATGTATGTCCATTCTGCTTTATCTAATGAGCATGTTTTATTCAAGAATCTACTGACACATAGCTCTGCTTTCTTTGCTGAATCTACATAGTGCATTTGGTTTTGACAAGACACATTCTGGTGGTGCACCCACCCCTCCTGAAGGGAGGTTTTGACTGGGACACTCTACACCCATAACTTTACTTTTGGATTTAACCACGTTATTGTATCTGGTGTTGTTTCCCAAGTGGTATATCTGGTGCTGTGCTTATTGCTTGTCATTTGCATTTTGTGTACTACTCACTTTACTAGGGAATTGTATATCTCAGGTGCCTTTTATTATTCCATGTTTAGTTGGGTAGGCAACATGTGGCACTCCAGCTGCTGTGGAACAACGCCTCCCAGCATGTTCGGCCATAGTTTTGCTTGCTAAAACGGTGGCAGAGCATGCTGGGATATGTACTCGTACAACAGCTGGGTGGCCACAGATTTGCAACCCTTGACTTAATGATAACATTTCACGACCCTCACTGAAGTCCTTTGGATATCTGAGTACCAGTACTGTAAGCACGGTATGGGAAAAGCAACTGCTACAGGTGAAGCTATTGGTCCTGGTTCTGAAATGTTCACGCGTGAGAATACCGTACACTTGGATCATTGGACACCATTTCTGGGCCTAGGATGGTTATTTTATTCCAAACTTGTGTGTACAAGGTGCTTCTCCTATGTCTGATCAGCAGCGTAGTACCAATACTTTATCCAAAAAAGATGGTGGTTGTTGTTGGGCCGCAGTCTTTAACACTGTATGTGCAGATAAACATTTATGTATGTTTGTTTAATCATATTCTCTGCATCATTTAATAACGTAGGTCAAAGTATTAGAGATGAGCGGGTTCGGTTCCTCGGAATCCGAACCCGCCCGAACTTCAGTTTTTTTTACACGGGTCCGAGCGACTCGGATCTTCCCGCCTTGCTCGGTTAACCCGAGCGCGCCCGAACGTCATCATCACGCTGTCGGATTCTCGCGAGGCTCGGATTCTATCGCGAGACTCGGATTCTATATAAGGAGCCGCGCGTCGCCGCCATTTTCACACGTGCATTGAGATTCATAGGGAGAGGACGTGGCTGGCGTCCTCTCCGTTTATAGAGATTCGAGAAGAGAGTGAGACAGAGAGAGACACAGTAGTAATTTTGGGGAGCATTAGGAGGAGTACTACTACTACTAGTACTTGCTGAAGTGATAGAGATAGTGTGACTGTATTATCTGACTTGTGGGGGAGACACTGACAGTGGGGAGCAGTTAGAGTCTGAGAGCAGGACTCAGGAGTACATATAACGTACAGTGCACACTTTTGCTGCCAGAGTGCCACACTGCCATTGTTTGTGACCACACTGACCACCAGTATAATATATATTGTGATTGTCTGCTTAGGACTCAGGAGTACTACTTGCAAGTTGCTGATAGTGTGACCAGTGACCTGACCACCAGTTTAATAATCACCACCAGTTTATGAGTTTAATATATATATATATATATATAATTGTATATAATATATATATAATATTGTATACCACCTAGCACCTACCCGTGTTTTTTTTTTTTTTTCTTTCTTCTTTATACATACTACTATAGTAGCTTACTGTAGCAGTCTGCGGTGCTGCTGAGCTGACAGTGTCCAGCAGGTCCGTCATCAGTCATTACATAATAAATATATATACCTGTCCGGCTGCAGTACTAGTGATATTATATAATTATATATATATATATATTGCTTTCATCTCATTATCATCCAGTCTATATTATCAGCAGACACAGTACGTTAGTCCACGGCTGTAGCTACCTCTGTGTCGGCACTCGGCAGTCCATCCATAATTGTATACCACCTACCCGTGGTTTTTTCTTTTTCTTTCTTCTTTATACATACTACTATAGTAGCTTACTGTAGCAGTCTGCGGTGCTGCTGAGCTGACAGTGTCCAGCAGGTCAGTCATCAGTCATTACATAATAAATATATATACCTGTCCGGCTGCAGTACTAGTGATATTATATAATTATATATATATATATATATTGATTTCATCTCATTATCATCCAGTCTATATTATCAGCAGACACAGTACGTTAGTCCACGGCTGTAGCTACCTCTGTGTCGGCACTCGGCAGTCCATCCATAATTGTATACCACCTACCCGTGGTTTTTTTTTTTCTTTCTTCTTTATACATACTACTATAGTAGCTTACTGTAGCAGTCTGCGGTGCTGCTGAGCTGACAGTGTCCAGCAGGTCCGTCATCAGTCATTACATAATAAATATATATACCTGTCCGGCTGCAGTACTAGTGATATTATATATACATATATATTGATTTCATCTCATTATCATCCAGTCTATATTATCAGCAGACACAGTACGGTAGTCCACGGCTGTAACTACCTCTGTGTCGGCACTCGGCAGTCCATCCATAATTGTATACCACCTACCCGTGGTTTTTTTTTTCTATCTTCTTTATACATACTACTATAGTAGCTTACTGTAGCAGTCTGCGGTGCTGCTGAGCTGACAGTGTCCAGCAGGTCCGTCATCAGTCATTACAGCAGTACAAGTGATATTATATATACATATATATTGATTTCATCTCATTATCATCCAGTCTATATTATCAGCAGACACAGTACGGTAGTCCACGGCTGTAGCTACCTCTGTGTCGGCACTCGGCAGTCCATCCATAATTGTATACCACCTACCCGTGGTTTTTTTTTTCTTTCTTCTTTATACATACTACTATAGTAGCTTACTGTAGCAGTCTGCGGTGCTGCTGAGCTGACAGTGTCCAGCAGGTCCGTCATCAGTCATTACATAATAAATATATATACCTGTCCGGCTGCAGTACTAGTGATATTATATATACATATATATTGATTTCATCTCATTATCATCCAGTCTATATTATCAGCAGACACAGTACGGTAGTCCACGGCTGTAGCTACCTCTGTGTCGGCACTCGGCAGTCCATCCATAATTGTATACCACCTACCCGTGGTTTTTTTTTTTTCTTCTTTATACATACTACTATAGTAGCTTACTGTAGCAGTCTGCGGTGCTGCTGAGCTGACAGTGTCCAGCAGGTCCGTCATCAGTCATTACATAATAAATATATATACCTGTCCGGCTGCAGTACTAGTGATATTATATATACATATATATTGATTTCATCTCATTATCATCCAGTCTATATTATCAGCAGACACAGTACGGTAGTCCACGGCTGTAGCTACATCTGTGTCGGCACTCGGCAGTCCATCCATAATTGTATACCACCTACCCGTGGTTTTTTTTTTCTTTCTTCTTTATACATACTACTATAGTAGCTTACTGTAGCAGTCTGCGGTGCTGCTGAGCTGACAGTGTCCAGCAGGTCCGTCATCAGTCATTACATAATAAATATATATACCTGTCCGGCTGCAGTACTAGTGATATTATATATACATATATATTGATTTCATCTCATTATCATCCAGTCTATATTATCAGCAGACACAGTACGGTAGTCCACGGCTGTAGCTACCTCTGTGTCGGCACTCGGCAGTCCATCCATAATTGTATACCACCTACCCGTGGTTTTTTTTTTTCTTTCTTCTTTATACATACTACTATAGTAGCTTACTGTAGCAGTCTGCGGTGCTGCTGAGCTGACAGTGTCCAGCAGGTCCGTCATCAGTCATTACATAATAAATATATATACCTGTCCGGCTGCAGTACTAGTGATATTATATATACATATATATTGATTTCATCTCATTATCATCCAGTCTATATTATCAGCAGACACAGTACGGTAGTCCACGGCTGTAGCTACCTCTGTGTCGGCACTCGGCAGTCCATCCATAATTGTATACCACCTACCCGTGGTTTTTTTTTTCTTTCTTCTTTATACATACTACTATAGTAGCTTACTGTAGCAGTCTGCGGTGCTGCTGAGCTGACAGTGTCCAGCAGGTCCGTCATCAGTCATTACATAATAAATATATATACCTGTCCGGCTGCAGTACTAGTGATATTATATATACATATATATTGATTTCATCTCATTATCATCCAGTCTATATTATCAGCAGACACAGTACGGTAGTCCACGGCTGTAGCTACCTCTGTGTCGGCACTCGGCAGTCCATCCATAATTGTATACCACCTACCCGTGGTTTTTTTTTTTCTTTCTTCTTTATACATACTACTATAGTAGCTTACTGTAGCAGTCTGCGGTGCTGCTGAGCTGACAGTGTCCAGCAGGTCCGTCATCAGTCATTACATAATAAATATATATACCTGTCCGGCTGCAGTACTAGTGATATTATATATACATATATATTGATTTCATCTCATTATCATCCAGTCTATATTATCAGCAGACACAGTACGGTAGTCCACGGCTGTAGCTACCTCTGTGTCGGCACTCGGCAGTCCATCCATAATTGTATACCACCTACCCGTGGTTTTTTTTTTTCTTTCTTCTTTATACATACTACTATAGTAGCTTACTGTAGCAGTCTGCGGTGCTGCTGAGCTGACAGTGTCCAGCAGGTCCGTCATCAGTCATTACATAATAAATATATATACCTGTCCGGCTGCAGTACTAGTGATATTATATATACATATATATTGATTTCATCTCATTATCATCCAGTCTATATTAGCAGCAGACACAGTACGGTAGTCCACGGCTGTAGCTACCTCTGTGTCGGCACTCGGCAGTCCATCCATAAGTATACTAGTATCCATCCATCTCCATTGTTTACCTGAGGTGCCTTTTAGTTGTGCCTATTAAAATATGGAGAACAAAAATGTTGAGGTTCCAAAATTAGGGAAAGATCAAGATCCACTTCCACCTCGTGCTGAAGCTGCTGCCACTAGTCATGGCCGAGACGATGAAATGCCAGCAACGTCGTCTGCCAAGGCCGATGCCCAATGTCATAGTACAGAGCATGTAAAATCCAAAACACCAAATATCAGTAAAAAAAGGACTCCAAAACCTAAAATAAAATTGTCGGAGGAGAAGCGTAAACTTGCCAATATGCCATTTACCACACGGAGTGGCAAGGAACGGCTGAGGCCCTGGCCTATGTTCATGGCTAGTGGTTCAGCTTCACATGAGGATGGAAGCACTCAGCCTCTCGCTAGAAAAATGAAAAGACTCAAGCTGGCAAAAGCACCGCAAAGAATTGTGCGTTCTTCGAAATCCCAAATCCACAAGGAGAGTCCAATTGTGTCGGTTGCGATGCCTGACCTTCCCAACACTGGACGTGAAGAGCATGCACCTTCCACCATTTGCACGCCCCCTGCAAGTGCTGGAAGGAGCACCCGCAGTCCAGTTCCTGATAGTCAGATTGAAGATGTCAGTGTTGAAGTACACCAGGATGAGGAGGATATGGGTGTTGCTGGCGCTGGGGAGGAAATTGACAAGGAGGATTCTGATGGTGAGGTGGTTTGTTTAAGTTAGGCACCCGGGGAGACACCTGTTGTCCGTGGGAGGAATATGGCCGTTGACATGCCTGGTGAAAATACCAAAAAAATCAGCTCTTCGGTGTGGAAGTATTTCAACAGAAATGCGGACAACATTTGTCAAGCCGTGTGTTGCCTTTGTCAAGCTGTAATAAGTAGGGGTAAGGACGTTAACCACCTCGGAACATCCTCCCTTATACGTCACTTGCAGCGCATTCATAATTAGTCAGTGACAAGATCAAAAACTTTGGGCGACAGCGGAAGCAGTCCACTGACCAGTAAATCCCTTCCTCTTGTAACCAAGCTCACGCAAACCACCCCACCAACTCCCTCAGTGTCAATTTCCTCCTTCCCCAGGAATGCCAATAGTCCTGCAGGCCATGTCACTGGCAATTCTGACGATTCCTCTCCTGCCTGGGATTCCTCCGATGCATCCTTGCGTGTAACGCCTACTGCTGCTGGCGCTGCTGTTGTTGCTGCTGGGAGTCGATGGTCATCCCAGAGGGGAAATCGTAAGACCACTTTTACTACTTCCACCAAGCAATTGACTGTCCAACAGTCCTTTGCGAGGAAGATGAAATATCACAGCAGTCATCCTGCTGCAAAGCGGATAACTGAGGCCTTGGCATCCTGGGTGGTGAGAAACGTGGTTCCGGTATCCATCATTACTGCAGAGCCAACTAGAGACTTGTTGGAGGTACTGTGTCCCCGGTACCAAATACCATCTAGGTTCCATTTCTCTAGGCAGGCGATACCGAAAATGTACACAGACCTCAGAAAAAGAGTCACCAGTGTCCTAAAAAATGCAGCTGTACCCAATGTCCACTTAACCACGGACATGTGGACAAGTGGAGCAGGGCAGGGTCAGGACTATATGACTGTGACAGCCCACTGGGTAGATGTATGGACTCCCGCCGCAAGAACAGCAGCGGCGGCACCAGTAGCAGCATCTCGCAAACGCCAACTCTTTCCTAGGCAGGCTACGCTTTGTATCACCGGTTTCCAGAATACGCACACAGCTGAAAACCTCTTACGGCAACTGAGGAAGATCATCGCGGAATGGCTTACCCCAATTGGACTCTCCTGTGGATTTGTGGCATCGGACAACGCCAGCAATATTGTGTGTGCATTAAATCTGGGCAAATTCCAGCACGTCCCATGTTTTGCACATACCTTGAATTTGGTGGTGCAGAATTTTTAAAAAAACGTCAGGGGCGTGCAAGAGATGCTGTCGGTGGCCAGAAGAATTGCGGGACACTTTCGGCGTACAGGCACCACGTACAGAAGACTGGAGCAACACCAAAAACGCCTGAACCTGCCCTGCCATCATCTGAAGCAAGAAGTGGTAACGAGGTGGAATTCAACCCTATATATGCTTCAGAGGTTGGAGGAGCAGCAAAAGGCCATTCAAGCCTATACAATTCAGCACGATATAGGAGGTAGAATGCACCTGTCTCAAGCGCAGTGGAGAATGATTTCAACGTTGTGCAAGGTTCTGCTGCCCTTTGAACTTGCCACACGTGAAGTCAGTTCAGACACTGCCAGCCTGAGTCAGGTCATTCCCCTCATCAGGCTTTTGCAGAAGAAGCTGGAGACATTGAAGGAGGAGCTAACACGGAGCGATTCCGCTAGGCATGTGGGACTTGTGGATGGAGCCCTTAATTCGCTTAACAAGGATTCACGGGTGGTCAATCTGTTGAAATCAGAGCACTACATTTTGGCCACCGTGCTCGATCCTAGATTTAAAACCTACCTTGGATCTCTCTTTCCGGCAGACACAAGTCTGCTGGGGTTCAAAGACCTGCTGGTGAGAAAATTGTCAAGTCAAGCGGAACGCGACCTGTCAACATCTCCTCCTTCACATTCTCCCGCAACTGGGGGTGCGAGGAAAAGGCTCAGAATTCCGAGCCCACCCGCTGGCGGTGATGCAGGGCAGTCTGGAGCGACTGCTGATGCTGACATCTGGTCCGGACTGAAGGACCTGTCAACGATTACGGACATGTCGTCTACTGTCACTGCATATGATTCTCTCCCCATTGAAAGAATGGTGGAGGATTATATGAGTGACCGCATCCAAGTAGGCACGTCACACAGTCCGTACTTATACTGGCAGGAAAAAGAGGCAATTTGGAGGCCCTTGCACAAACTGGCTTTATTCTACCTAAGTTGCCCTCCCACAAGTGTGTACTCCGAAAGAGTGTTTAGTGCCGCCGCTCACCTTGTCAGCAATCGGCGTACGAGGTTACATCCAGAAAATGTGGAGAAGATGATGTTCATTAAAATGAATTATAATCAATTCCTCCGTGGAGACATTGACCAGCAGCAATTGCCTCCACAAAGTACACGGGGAGCTGAGATGGTGGATTCCAGTGGGGACGAATTGATAATCTGTGAGGAGGGGGATGTACACGGTGATATATCGGAGGATGATGATGAGGTGGACATCTTGCCTCTGTAGAGCCAGTTTGTGCAAGGAGAGATTAATTGCTTCTTTTTTGGTGGGGGTCCAAACCAACCCGTCATTTCAGTCACAGTCGTGTGGCAGACCCTGTCACTGAAATGATGGGTTGGTTAAAGTGTGCATGTCCTGTTTATACAACATAAGGGTGGGTGGGAGGGCCCAAGGACAATTCCATCTTGCACCTCTTTTTTCTTTAATTTTTCTTTGCGTCATGTGCTGTTTGGGGAGTGTTTTTTGGAAGGGCCATCCTGCGTGACACTGCAGTGCCACTCCTAGATGGGCCCGGTGTTTGTGTCGGCCACTAGGGTCGCTTATCTTACTCACACAGCTACCTCATTGCGCCTCTTTTTTTCTTTGCGTCATGTGCTGTTTGGGGAGTGTTTTTTGGAAGGGCCATCCTGCGTGACACTGCAGTGCCACTCCTAGATGGGCCCGGTGTTTGTGTCGGCCACTAGGGTCGCTTAGCTTACTCACACAGCTACCTCATTGCGCCTCTTTTTTTCTTTGCATCATGTGCTGTTTGGGGAGTGTTTTTTGGAAGGGCCATCCTGCGAGACACTGCAGTGCCACTCCTAGATGGGCCCGGTGTTTGTGTCGGCCACTAGGGTCGCTTATCTTACACAGCTACCTCATTGCGCCTCTTTTTTTCTTTGCGTCATGTGCTGTTTGGGGAGTGTTTTTTGGAAGGGCCATCCTGCGTGACACTGCAGTGCCACTCTTAGATGGGCCCGGTGTTTGTGTCGGCCACTAGGGTCGCTTATCTTACTCACACAGCTACCTCATTGCGCCTCTTTTTTTCTTTGCGTCATGTGCTGTTTGGGGAGTGTTTTTTGGAAGGGCCATCCTGCGTGACACTGCAGTGCCACTCCTAGATGGGCCCGGTGTTTGTGTCGGCCACTAGGGTCGCTTATCTTACTCACACAGCTACCTCATTGCGCCTCTTTTTTTCTTTGCGTCATGTGCTGTTTGGGGAGTGTTTTTTGGAAGGGCCATCCTGCGTGACACTGCAGTGCCACTCCTAGATGGGCCCGGTGTTTGTGTCGGCCACTAGGGTCGCTTAGCTTACTCACACAGCTACCTCATTGCGCCTCTTTTTTTCTTTGCGTCATGTGCTGTTTGGGGAGTGTTTTTTGGAAGGGCCATCCTGCGTGACACCACAGTGCCACTCCTAGATGGGCCCGGTGTTTGTGTCGGCCACTAGGGTCGCTTAGCTTACTCACACAGCTACCTCATTGCGCCTCTTTTTTTCTTTGCGTCATGTGCTGTTTGGGGAGTGTTTTTTGGAAGGGCCATCCTGCGTGACACTGCAGTGCCACTCCTAGATGGGCCCGGTGTTTGTGTCGGCCACTAGGGTCGCTTATCTTACTCACACAGCTACCTCATTGCGCCTCTTTTTTTCTTTGCGTCATGTGCTGTTTGGGGAGTGTTTTTTGGAAGGGCCATCCTGCGTGACACTGCAGTGCCACTCCTAGATGGGCCCGGTGTTTGTGTCGGCCACTAGGGTCGCTTATCTTACTCACACAGCTACCTCATTGCGCCTCTTTTTTTCTTTGCGTCATGTGCTGTTTGGGGAGTGTTTTTTGGAAGGGCCATCCTGCGTGACACTGCAGTGCCACTCCTAGATGGGCCCGGTGTTTGTGTCGGCCACTAGGGTCGCTTATCTTACTCACGCAGCTACCTCGGTGCAAATTTTAGGACTAAAAATAATATTGTGAGGTGTGAGGTATTCAGAATAGACTGAAAATGAGTGGAAATTATGGTTTTTGAGGTTAATAATACTTTGGGATCAAAATGACCCCCAAATTCTATGATTTAAGCTGTTTTTTAGGGTTTTTTGAAAAAAAACACCCGAATCCAAAACACACCCGAATCCGACAAAAAAAATTCGGTGAGGTTTTGCCAAAACGCGGTCGAACCCAAAACACGGCCGCGGAACCGAACCCAAAACCAAAACACAAAACCCGAAAAATTTCAAGTGCACATCTCTACAAAGTATAACATAAATAATGAACTTTGTAAAGGCTGTCAATCTTGCTGTAACCACTGCCTTTATGTCAGATGCATTTTATTTCAAGATGTGTATTGGGTATAATCAACAGTGCATTACTTTGGAATGTATCTGCACTTACACTGTAATACTGGACTCGTACCACAGTGCTACAGTATATATAAAAAAAAAAATTGTTACAATCCAATTACTACTGCAATTCCTGACCTGCTATTATTTGGTCCGACTGGACATGCTCAAATATATAAATATATTTTTTATGCACATTTAGATGAACAATTATAGATATAACAGCTGAAACACAATTATTCCCATTACAAAAAGCTGGACATGCAAATCCTTAAATCCATTCTATTTAAATGAAAATATGTGTCATTAGTCAGTAATTTTTGCTATTCTATGTGCAGCACTCTCACTCTAATGAGTTTCTTAATTTCCTATTTCTCCATTTACTTTCAATTACTGCATGAATAAATAGAATACTGGATTATTTTTTTCTTTCAGTTTATTCGTATAAATGCTTTGGAAAGCTTTGTGTTGTATGCATTTGATAAATATATTTAACTAGGTAATAGTGGATCCTTTTGTGGCCATACTGGTCCCCTGTATAACAAGCTTCCACTGTCTGCTATACTAAGGTACATACTTTCTACTTTTTCTTAAGTGCTCTCGTCAGTAATTGCTAATGTTGTTTCCCAATTGCACTTAAAAAGATGGTAAGCTCTCTCATTTGCCATTCACTGCAGACTGCACACAGAAAACAGCAGACGATGTTCAGATTAAACAAGTTCTATCTTTATTCCTACACGTCTACAGAATTTCCCTTAATTATTGGTAGCAATGCTCATTTTCTAAAGGGTGCAACTCATTTGCACAATTGTTTTTAGATATATATCTACATAAAGTGTATATCTTGCAACATGTTGAATAAAATTGCTGTTCTAATAGTGTTCTTAATGCTTGCACACCCAGTGTATTTTTTTGTTTTATATATTTCGCCTCTCTTATACATGGGCGCACCTTCTCCACTTGCCCATTAGGGTCATAGCAGACGTTTGTTTTTACAGTACAATATTTATGTTTGTACAATATGTCTACTATTTTGTGTTGAAACTCTATATGACAGATTATAATATTTTTTAAATAAAAGTTATGTATGCGTCACTACCCTTTCCGTTTATCCTATCTGTATACATCGGGATGACTTTCTGCAGTACCATAAAATATTACGTTCATTTAAAAGTCACATTACAACTAATTACACATTAAACAACAGTCAGTGTTATTTTGCATATGTTGGTAAAAATGAGCTGGTTTGTTTTAATTGCGTGGGCTGCTGTTTCTTGTTGTGCTGTGTAATCATTGCAGATGACAATGTTGAGTAAACGAGTACAGTTTGCTATATTCTTCATTGACAATTATTTCTGTAACTAAACTCCAAGTGCCTACTTTTATGGAGAAGTATTGGAGTGAAAACATTGTCCGAGCCCTGCAGTTGTTAGGCTGCTCTGTATTACTGGAAATTGCACCTAATGATGCTGTCTGTCTCTGGGCAGCGCATACTGGCAGTCAGCACTGTGGGGGCAATGGAGGTGAGGCACTTTTCCAATATTTATCCAGCACCTCATGACCCACAACATGGCACATTTTCCTCACATCTCATAGTGGTGCACATGAAAATCTGGTGATGTTGCGGTACCATAATTATCATTGCAGTCAAACATCGCAACCAAGGAACACAGATAATTGAATACCCTGAGAGAGATCAGCAATTGCATTACAAGCGGTCCAGAGTGAGAAGAGCCCATGTAACATACCTTTTTTTAAATGGAGCTCAGTATGGTTGACGAAAAACAGCTGCCATTGTCATAGCTCCCAACATTGCTCAGCATCAGAGGGAACTCTCGGAGTGTGCCTCCGAAAAGGGAGTTGAGCCTCATCTAGCTGTCGCCGCAGCTCCGCCCATGATGACATTTTTTATTTGAGGTATATTATAGTTGTATTGCTTTTCATAGGGGCCCTGTTGTGTGAGTGGCCTACGTGACCAGCAGCGCTATACAGACTGGTGGCAGCAGCGCCTTCACCCACCACTCACACCCATGTCACTGTGTGCCCTGTGCACAGACTGCTATGTATCCTATCCTAGTCAAGTGAATGTGGGCTCAAAGCACCTCTCCCACCAGCCCTTACCAGTCAAGCGCATGGTGCCATACCTATCTCTTGCATTGATTATGCCAATAAATTTAGTTTTTGTTATTGCTCAGCTTTAACTTGATGGGTGGAGATGAAAAGAAAGTGCAGTTATTTCTATGAGGTTCCACAAAAAACTTGGTTTAGTAATTTTTGCACCAACTTGGAAGAAACAAACACAACTTTCTCGTTCTTAGAATATTAGTATATCTTATTATTATTATTACTTTCTTTGTACTGTTCCTGGAGACAAGGGCAAGTAGCTTGTCCATAGGCAGGGTTGCCAAGAGGCAGAAGGGGAGTGGGTACAAATTACCCAGGCCTGGGCTTGTTGGAGGGGTCCGGCAGGAGCCCAGGTCCGTTGCTGAGGAGGCCAAATATTTCCCTTTTCAGGCCTGCTGAGGAAGACAAATAGTGCAGTGGCCATTTTCCCAGTGATTTTCCTCCTGCACATGCGCAAAACACCAGAATAATGGTGCCGCAACATTTTCCCAGTGATTCCTGCAGTGCTGCTGCTTCGACGTGGGACTCCGGAGGGTAAGTATTACAAATAATGGGTGCAGATTGTGTGGTGTGGGCCCCCCAGAACCCCGGGGGCCCGTGTACACCACACACACTGCACCCATTATAAATACGCCAGTGTCTCTAAGTCCAGAGGCCAAACCTCTTGTATACCAAATGTGCCTTTGCTGTCTACAGTGTTAAGAACTATTGGTGTAAGGCAGGCATGTCCAAACTGCGGCCCTCCAGCTGTTGAAAAACTACACATCCCAGCATGCCCTGACACAGCTTCAGCATTCTCTGACAACAAAACTGTGTCAGGGCATGCTGGGATATGTAGTTTCACAACAGCTGGAGGGCCGCAGTTTGGACATGCCTGGTGTAAGGGATTGGATATGAAATGCCGGCGTTTGGGTTGCCGGCAGTCAGAAGACCGACCGCTGAATCCCAATCGTGGGAATGGTGACAAGGGAAAGGTAAGTATACTTACCTTCCCCCAATGGCCCCCTAACCCTTACTACCCACAGCCTAAACCTAACCTTTCCCCCACACACAGCCTAAACCTAACCCTTCCTGATGGTGCCTAAACCTACCCCCCTTTCCCACAGCCTAAACCTAAACCCCCTCTGCTGCATTACCTCTCCTGCGGCCTGGCATACACTCGATCGGGTTTCCGTTGGCTGGGTACCTGGCGCCGGGCTTGTGAACTTTGTCGGGATCAATACTGAGGTAAATTCCCAGCATTCATGAGAAACACTCTGCTCATATATACACAGAGTTTATACACCTCTCATATATTCCCAACAACATACATATGAAAGGTGTAAAAGAAAACTGCACTTTTGACATAGTTTGTGATATAGTTTACAGTACTTTTATACTATATATTGTATATATTTATATAAAAAACACAAGATAAAAAATAAGCTTCACAGAAATGAGAACTACAGTAAGCATTTGTGTTGTATGTTTTTTCTAGGAATTATTGGGCCTAATTCTGAGTTGATCGCAGCAGCAAATATGTTAGCAGTTGGGCAAAACCATGGCCCTCATTCCGAGTCGTTCGCTCGGTATATTTCATCGCATCGCAGTGAAATTCCGCTTAGTACGCATGCGCAATATTCGCACTGCGACTGCGCCAAGTAATTTAACAATGAAGATAGTATTTTTACTCACGGCTTTTTCTTCGCTCCGGCGATCGTAATGTGATTGACAGGAAATGGGTGTTACTGGGCGGAAACACGGCGTTTCAGGGGCGTGTGGTTAAAAACGCTACCGTTTCCGGAAAAAACGCAGGAGTGGCCGGAGAAACGGAGGAGTGTCTGGGCGAACGCTGGGTGTGTTTATGACGTCAAACCAGGAACGACAAGCACTGAACTGATCGCAGATGCCGAGTAAGTCTGAAGCTACTCTGAAACTGCTAAGTAGTTTGTAATCGCAATATTGCGAATACATCGGTCGCAATTTTAAGAAGCTAAGATTCACTCCCAGTAGGCGGCGGCTTAGCGTGTGTAACTCTGCTAAAATCGCCTTGCGAGCGATCAACTCGGAATGAGGGCCCATGTGCACTGCAGGGGGGACAGATATAACATGTGCAGAGAGTTAGATTTGGGTGTGGCGTGTTCAAACTGAAATCTAACTTGCAGTGTAAAAATAAAGCAGCCAGTATTTACCCTGCACAGAAACAAAATAACCCACCCAAATTTGTCTCTGCAAATGCTATATCTGCCCCCCCCCCCTGCAGTGCACGTGGTTTTGCCCAATTGCTAACAAACTTGCTGCTGCGATCAGCTCAGAATTACACCCATAGGGTGAAATGTTGAGTAAACAGGAAATTCTTAAGTCTGGTTTTGAAGAATCCTAGAGTGGCAGCTTCTCGAACTGTGCGGGAAAGTGAGTTCCATAGAATAGCCGCTAAACTGAGTTCTAGGCCCCCAGATGAATTAAGAGAGATTCTAGGTACTGCTGATATATTAATGAGGAATCTGCATGTAGGAGTCATGTTTCTTTTCCCTCAGTTGTCAGTGACAATTATGCTTGACTGCATATTTTTGCATTTAAAGTAATTTTTATTGAGAGGTAGCAGCACAATCTATAGCCTTCAATCTATCACCCTGACATGTATTATAAGCTATTTTCTCACTCTATCACTTGAAGTCTGGAATCATATCAGAAGGCTAGGGAGTTTACATGGTCACAGAACAAAGAAATCTGCCATTACTCTGACACTGTGATAGAATATTCATAAACACATCTGTTTACATTTCAGTAAATCTACTAGGTTTAAGGGAGGGAAAAGGTAGGGGGGGAGGGGAAAGGAAACTAGAGCACAGGTCCAATAAGCAAAGTTTGTGGTTAGAAATAACCAACAAATAAATGTACCATGATAATGTAACGTGAATATCCCTATGAGGGATGGGCAATTGTCTCATGTGGAGGTGCACCCCTGAGAGTTGATAAACATTTGCGAGCAGAAGAGGAAAAGAACTCTCGTTTTTGGGGGCACTCATTGAACAGTATAATTAAAATATAACCTTTAATTAATCTTTAAAATATAATGCCACAAAACAAACTAAACACAAACATGAACATAAATTTTATCAAAACCAATTCATATCCGTATTCCGTGTGAAAAGTATTATGATCACGTGTGAAAAGGTGAGTACAACAGATAGCAACAGGTAGGTCCAGATTCAGAGATATCAGAAATTTGTATGTAGCAACAAAAATGTGTCCAGAACCAAAACCTGTGTTGTACATGGATTAGAGGGTGGTATAGCGTATAATAAAGCTGACTAGGTGTGAATAAGTTTTGAACGGGCTGACTAACAGTCCGCACCACAGAGAAATGTAATGGACACCCTAGATAGCAGCCGCCATCCCCCTGTCCGCATACACAGTTCTATGTAGGCTATTGGGTAGTAGGATAATTGCCAAAAAGTGTAAATGGGGTTTGGTTAGGTCCTGGGTTCAGTGTGAGCCCAGCACTGACGCAGAGCCTCCCATGGAATTACTGGAAAATCATCTGGACAGAATCACTGCTATGGTGTGTACACACGGTGAGATATTTTCTTACGATTTTGACTATATAAAAAAGTTAGTGCAGATCGCAAGTTGAAAGTCACCTTGCGATCCCGATTTGATGCCGATGCGCGGTCCCGCGCGGTCGGCATCGTAAGACTAGATAGACTGTGCAGGCAAGTCAATTTTGACTATCTCTATAGAAGAGATAGTCAATATTGACACTTAGCCAAAATTGCAAATAGTATCGCAAGCACATAATGAGTGTGCTTGCGATACTGACTATGTGCCGACCTAGCCCCTCTCGCATAGTGAGAATCTCACTGTGTGTATGGGCCTCTACCTATGCAGGAGCTTCCTATTGAAGGAAGCCTACCAATAATTAGGTTCCCTTTCGGAGCATTGTGGCATGAACGAACCAACATTTAAGAGCAGGGCCGGCTCTAGGCATGTTCGAATAGAGCGGCCGCGCAGGGCGCCACCCTTAATGGGTGCCGCGCGCTGGCGCCGCCATATTCGAGGCTGGAGCAGGCCCTGTGCATTGTTGGCCCGGCCGCCGTTACCTCTTGTGTGCGCTATGCGCGCTGCCGGTGTATAACGTCAGACGCTGGCGCCGCGCAGCGCGTATAGCGCACACAAGCACCTTGGTGGCCGCCCGCCCGTCCGCCCTCACCTGGACCCGGACCCGCACTCGCAGGCCATCCGCCCGCCCGCCATCGGACAGCAGTACTCCCCCCCCTCTCAGCGCCGCAGGTATTTGGGGGGGAGGGGGGAGGCACATTTATGGATGGGTGGCACTGTGGGGGCATTTATCTGGCACTGTGGGGGCATTTATCTGGCACTGTGGGGGCATATCTGCACTGTGGGGGCATTTATCTGGCACTGTGGGGGCATATCTGGCACTGTGGGGGGATATCTGTGCACTGTGGGGGCATATCTGGCACTGTGGGGGCATTTCTGTATCTGGCACTGTAGGGGCATATCTGGCACTGTGTGGGCATTTATGTATCTGGCACTGTGGGGGCATATCTGGCACATCTGCTGGCACTGTGGGGGCATATCTGGCACTGTGGGGGCATTTCTGTATCTGGCACTGTGGGGGCATTTCTGGCACTGTGGGGGCATTTATGTATCTGGCACTGTGGGGGCATATCTGGCACTGTGGGGGCATATCTGGCACTGTGGGGGCATTTCTGTATCTGGCACTGTGGGGGCATTTCCGGCACTGTGGTGGCATTTCTGGCACTGTGGGGGCATTTCTGGCACTGTGGGGGCATTTATCTGGCACTGTGGGGGCATTTCTGTATCTGGCACTGTGGGGGCATTTCTGTATCTGGCACTGTGGGGGCATTTCTGGCACTGTAGGGGCATATCTGGCACTGTGGGGGCATTTATGTATCTGGCACTGTGGGGGCATATCTGGCACTGTGGGGGCATATCTGGCACTGTGGGGGCATATCTGGCACTGTGGGGGCATTTCTGTATCTGGCACTGTAGGGGCATTTATGTATCTGGAACTGTGGGGACATATCTGGCACTGTGGGGGCATTTATGTATCTGGCACTGTGGGGGCATTTATCTGGCACTGGGGGCATTTATCTGGAACTGTGGGGACGTATCTGGCACTGTGGGGGCATTTATGTATCTGGCACTGTGGGGGCATTTCTGTATCTGGCACTGCTGGGGGGCATGTCATGTGTAGCTGGCACGGCTGGAGAGCATATCATGTAGTGTTCCCGCTAGGCGTCTGTGGCTAGGCAATGAGTCTCAGTGCTCTGCCTGGCGCAAAGTGTCTAACGTGCTCTGCCTGGCGCAAAGTGTCTAACGTGCTCTGCCTGGCGCAAAGTGTCTAACGTGCTCTGCCTGGCGCAAAGTGTCTAGGAGGTTCTATCTGGTGCAGTGTGTATTAACTGCACTACTGTGTGGTGTAATGCGAATTGCCACTATTATGTGGCCACGCACCTTTCCCACGAAGCAACGCCCCTAAAGTTTAGCTGCGCGCCTTCGACGCGCACTGGCCATGCTTTACCATGTTGGTAGATGAGCACCAAGCATTACAGTATGTACATCATTTTGCCCTCCTAACTTAAAAATGTGCCCTCCCTGTGATCAGCACCCTGCCCTAAAAAGTGAACACTATCATGTGTAGCTGGCACTGCTGGGGGGTATATTGTGTGTAGCTGGCACTGCTGGGGGGCATGTCATGTCTATCTGGCACTGCTGGGGGGTATATTGTGTGTAGCTGGCACTGCTGGGGGGCATGTCATGTCTATCTGGCACTGCTGCGGGGCATGTCATGTGTAGCTGGCACTGCTGGGGGTATATTATGTCTATCTGGCACTGCACATTATGTGTATCTGGCACTATACTGGAAACATTATGTGTAGCTGGTACTATACTGGAGACAGTGTGTGTAAGGAACACTACTGTGGCTGTTATGTGTAAGGCTGCTAATTGTGTGCGTAGAGGGGGTGTGAAAATATATTTATTTATAGTCTAATAATATAAACTTATGAGTCCACGCCTACTTTTCCAGAGGCCACACCCACTTTTCCTGAAGGGGGCGCTTTTACATGTTCTCGCTCAGGGTACTAGTAGGCCTGGAGCCGGCCCTGTTTAAGAGAATACAATACATAACTCTGGATCATGTATGTTAAAGTTACACTGGATTAGCTACAATTGATCTTGAACCATTGTAAATTCTTTGTAATACAGACTTTTAGGGACTGATGTATGATTAGCCACATTTTCTCCCAATAAGCGTTATTTCTTATTGCTGCATATCACGACACAAATACATTATCTGTGGTATGTATCAAAAATCTCTGATATCTGTACTGCTATCACTACACTTCTGGGTTTGAACCTGGCTTTGTCAGTGCGCATGCTTGGTCATCGGGCTGCACATCTGCAAGCTCAGTTCGGGAGGGTACAATGTAGTGTACCATTAAAGATGGCATTAGCTGCTGGGATCCAAGCTACGAAAATCTATGGTTTTGCAGAATCCTATGGAGACTGCCTGGTCTATTTACTAAGCCTTAGATGGAGATAAAGTGGACGGAAATAAAGTACCAGCCAGTCAGCTCCTGTCACGAACTAGGCTGGGTTTGAAAAATGACAGTTAGGAGCTGTTTAGCTGGTACTTTATCTCTATCCACTTTATCTCCACCCAAGGCTTAGTAAATAGACCAGGCAGTCTCCATAGGATTCTGCAAAACTATAGACCCCTGCATTTGTAATTGATAACCAGGAGTGGACAGATCTAACAACAAGTGATTTTCAAATGGTGCTCCAACCAATCAGCTCCGGTAATTTTTCAAACCTGTGACAGTTAGGAGCTGATTGGCTGGAGCCACGTTTAACATTTGTAACGAGTGATAAGAATATCAGTCATTGTTAAATCTGCCCCTAAATATCAGAGATTATTAATCGCTATTCTTTTCATATAACATAATGATGCTTAATTAATGCATCAATCCTTTGAAAACTGCTGTTCTTGGAGGTTTGACCACAAAACTAGTCTAATACATCAGACCTTAAAGCATGTTTACTAAGGTGTGGGTTTTCACAAGTGGAGCTGTTGCCCATATCACCCAATAAGATTCTACTTATCATTTATCCAGCACCTTCTAGAAGATTATAGCTAGAATATGATTGGTTGCTATGGGGAAACATGTCCATTTCTGTAAACCCGCACTTTAGTACATGTAGTAAATGTAGTTCCCAGCCATCTGCTACAACATCAATACATTACTAACGTGTAAGGCTGATATATTATAGCATGCATGCTCTAGAACATTTCATTTATAAAGCGCTGAATGTTTTATAGAGCCACTCTCTATTTCACCATATTTCTTGGAGTGAGAATAGCATTCATTCATACCCCTTTTACGCTAGCTCTAAAAACACGGGTAAATGCGTGGGGGTGCGCATTTACCCGTGTTTTTTTCTAGTGGAAACGGCATCCCCTGAAAATTCCCGGATCAAATAAAGTACCAACAAATCAGCTCCTAATTGTCATTTTTCAATTCCAGCATGTGACATGGCAGTTAGGAGCTGATTGGCTGGTACTTTATCTCCGTCCATTTTATCTCCATCCAAGACTTAGTAAATAGACTCCATATTGTTCACTCACATATTTATTGCAGTAATCACTGGACTATGGGGTCTATGTACTAAGCCTTGGAGACAAATAAAGTGGACGGAGATAAAGTACCAGCCAATCAGCTCACAACTGTCATTTTTCAAATACAGCCTCCAGCATGGCAGTTAGGAGCTGATTGGCTGGTGCTTTATCTCCATCCACTTTATGTCTCTACAAGGCATAGTACATAGACACCTATAGCTGTTCTGAGCTGCTTTTGAAGATTGTTAGTTTCATAAAAATACTATGTTTTAGGGGTCTATTCATGAAGCAGTGAAAATAATGGAGAAGCGAGCCAGCGGAGAAGTTGCCCATGGCAACCAATCTGCATTAAAGTAACATCTATAATTTGTGCGATGCGGTCATGTGACCGCCGCTCAGGATCCTGGTGGTCACCATGCCGACACCGTGATCCCAAGCAATCAAACACCCGACAGTCAGCATGCCGACTAACGGGGGCTATTCCCACTCATGGGTATCCATGACACCCATAGAGCCAACAAGGGGCTTTGTTGCGCTCGCCCCCACCCCTGCCGGCATTCTGGGGTCGGTATGCTGACCTCCGGGATCCCGACCGCCGGTCTCGCAGCCCCAACTAGGTTTGCCACCTCATGCATCATCGATTCCTGGAGATCCACCCCCCCAATCCCAGTAGACCACATGCAGATTGTAACAATTGTGGAATAATCGAAGTCCCTGATTGCATAGCCCTATTGTTACTTGCTCCTTGAGTCCCCAGCAGGTGTCTCTGAACTGCCGGATCACAAGAACTGGGGTTTCCCCACACCGATAAGGTAATTGCACTCACACTGGGGCGTGTCACATCTCCAGTTCAAAGAAGTAACCTGGGAAAACAGTAATGGAACAACAACCACAGGCCGGGGGTGGAGCACCAATAGAACAGAGGGCAGAACAACAAGAGCCACCTGCTATGTCAGCAGCCACGTCGATCACGCTCCCATACTACTTTGGGGCCCCGTGGCTACCTACCTACCGCGGAAATACTAACAGGCGCAAGGAACCACAATCAAAAATAACCACTACCACAAAATTCAAAAATAAACTGAAGTCGATGTTTCGGTTATACTCATTACAGGAACAGCTGATAGTGGAGATCCTGATAGGTCAGCTAACGGGGTCTACCCTCTGCGAAGTGATATCATGGCCCCCAGACTGTCAGGAATCGGCGCGCTGCTGCGTCTCACTTACCAGCACGCTGGTGTGCAGGCCTCCGGAGGTCGTGGCCCCAGTTGCGACTGCGCGAGTGTAGTGGCCATGAGCGTCATCTTCCGCATTACTAAATACCCCTGAGTCTGATCCTGTGTGGGTTTTGCTGCGTGCTGGTGTCCGGCCTGTGTGGACGTTGCCATGACACCTGCACTCAGCTGATCCGGGTGCTCAAATCCAGCGCTGTGTCTCCGCCTGCAGCTCTGTGTCCAATCGCTGCTGAGCAGGGGGTTTAACTGCTAGTCCGTGGCTCTCTCACATTGCCTCGGACAACGAGTCACATACCATGTGCCTAAGTTCTCCTGGTTCCTGTGTTCCTGTTTCCAGCGTTCCCCGTGGTTATTTCCTTTGTTCAAGTTTTCACCTTCACAAGCTCTTCTGTTACTCCGGACTCAATTACATCCAGCCACAATCCACCAGCAGCAGAGACTCTCCTCAGGTGTTCGTATTACCATCTTACCTGTGCACTTGCTATCAGTATTCCATCTGTGCATTCCTGCAATATAACAACTAGTTGCTTAGAGACTGTCTCCTGCTTGAGCCTAGTAAGGCTACTTGGACTTGTGCTTTATTGGGACTGTGTGTTTCCTATGCATATCGGAGTTCTGCTTTCCAAGTTACGTTACCTTATGTTATACCGAGACTGTGTGCTATCAAGTACTTCTGGACTTTAGTTTATATCATCTGCCTTCAGTATTTGTTGTTTCATATTTCATTTGCAAGAGACATCAGTTATTCAAATTCCGTTATCATTCATTGTCATTCCATTACCGGTTTTCTGTTCACGCTGTGTTACCTCATCTGCTCAGTTACAATAAAACATAGCGCCTATGCGCAGGATTTTTATATTGCCTCCACGTTTTATCCATCATACCAACACTGACCCACTAGCGCCCCTACCGGGGACAGACAAACCCAGAGACCTGACACAGACAATAAGAAGGTGAAACAAATATTGAACAGACTATCTACCACCTTTGAAACAAAGTCCCTCCCAGAATTAAAGATGAAGATTTATGCAAGGAAGCAACAATCAGGGGAGATGCTGCGAAATTATGCTCTCAGTTTACAAGAGACCCTGAGAGCAATCAAGGCCATTGATCCAGAAAAAGCAAAAAACTTGGATGAAGCGTTGACGGTCCAATTGATAGAAGGGGCATCGAGAGAGAGCGTGCGAGCACAACTGAGATTATTGCACAGACAGATGACAGGGAAACCATTCCTGGACTTCAAAGAAGCCGCTATCACAGTAATCGGCACGCAAAAGGAACGCAAAGAAGAATACCCAGAATTGCTGGGTTCCCGTGAACATCAAAACCCACAGGGAGCTGCAGCTACCAGTCCTGATAGGACGAGGAGGAACAAGGATACAGTGATACAAGGTGGTCAGAACCCCTCCGGGGACCAGTTGCAAATGTTGCGGAAACAAATGGAAGAACTAACAGTCGGAATGGCAGACATGCAAAGAGAGATGCGTCAGATGGCAAGGCAACCAACCTACAACACCGGAGAGTATGAATGGAGGACAGAACTGCGTAGGCCAACTGTGAACCGATGGGACCCTCTGAGAGAGTCCGGCAGGCAACTCACCGACCAGTTCCATGGACAGGGACGTCCTATTTGTAGGCGGTGCCAAAAGTCCGGTCATGTCGAGAGAGATTGTTACCGCTCGGAGCCTTTAAACTCCAAAGCCCCGAGGATGGAGACCGAGCCTCGGAGAAGACAGTACAAAGAAAGAAGAACAGCCCCCTTCGTGCGCTTGAATATTAGTAGCCGTGTTGCACCGTCTCCCTGCTTGAGTGCTTTCGGACAGATGTCCTTCATCAGAAGCATGGGAGCTGTGCTTTCTAGATCCTCCTTAAGTAGCAGTGGAATTAGGTTCATTCAAAGCACCTGACGATTCCGGAACAGCGTCACCGGAAGTGACGTAACCGGATGTGGAAGAAGTCACTAAACTGCTGTGTGTGTCTCACAGCAGAACCAGGAAGTCGGCTAAGATTTTTGTTCCAGGAAGTGACGCGTGCGTTCCAAATCGTGGAGTCACAATTTTAAAGTGTTTACCTCGGAGAAGACAACAAGAGTAAGGTCAAGCACTGAAGAATAGCATCCCTACTATGGTAGACAATGCCATACAAAGGCAGATGGGTTAACCCCCAGAGTAAACATTGACACCCCAGTTTGCACAAGGAAAATTTATGGGAAGGTCGTCTGGTTTCATGTGCGCCGTGGATATGGATTCATCAACCATGATGACACCAAGGAAGATGTGTTTGTTCACTATATGGTGATGGAGAAAAATCAAATATACATCTGTATTGCCTCAGAAATTGTACTTTTAAACTTATAGTTAAATATCTGTAACTAGTATTTTAATTCCCATAATGGTCAGTCATTCTTACAGTGAGGTTTTCTGTTAACCTTTGTCCTAGCTTATGACTAAGAGCATACGTGTCTAAATAGAGACCCTTGTGTTTAGATAACCAGAATTTAATGACATTCTAATTACATTTTATGAGGTTTTTATGACAGAAGGATATCTGATAGTGGATATCTGACGGACTTTTGTCTTGGACAAACAACATGCCATGATGAACAAGAATAACCTCTTTGCTGACAAGGCCTATTGAGAAGCCCTATTGATGTGAATGAGAGATCCAAGACTCATGGAGCCAGGCTGCCATCTTCAGGAGAAGATCAGCCATTACATCTAGCCCAGCTGACCATATTTGGGACTTCCTGTTATTGCCCATCAACCAATCTATAATCCCCTTGTTATCTGAACACACGCCCCATTGATCAATCAGTTATGAATTATTGTATAATTATGTACTATATATGTAAGCCTGAAATGCCCTGAAGACACAGGTCTCATTGATGAAGTCTGTCTTGGGTCACGTTTCTCTGCGCAGAAAATATAGGCGTGGCCACTTATTTGATAATATCAAGAATCAATAAAGACAACCCCAGAAAATCCTATCAGAGCTTGGAGGATGGGGAGACCGTGGAATTTTATGTTATCAAAGGAGCAAGAGGTCTACAGGCAGCAAATGTCGCTGGTCCTAGTGGTGCTCCAGTTAAGGGCAGCCGATATGCAGCAGATCACAGGCATTACTGGCGCAGGCCACAACGAAGAGGCTCGCCGCAGCACTACCAGGAAAATAGCCAATACTGTGAAATCAGAATAAACCGTCACATAAAGATGTGACCGAAAGCGCTAATCAGAGGTCTGATCAGTAGCGCACGCGAGTACCTGGAAACCCCCCCTGATGAGCTAAATATTTTAATACTGAGATGGAGACAGCATTGTCTCCGTCTCAGCAAATGCCGCGACCGCGGAACAGCTGCAGGAGCAGCAGAGAGCTACAGCAGGTACAGTAGCTCTCTGCAGTGCATATTGAAAGTCCAGGGGAAGGGGGGGAGCAGCTGGCTATTGAAGTTCCACCACAGCAGCTCCCTCCCTCCTCACAGAACTCACGCTCCCAGTCCCTGGTGGTATGTATACCACTATATATGTACACTCACTATATATATATCTATACAGTTTATATTTACACACACACATACATACAGATAGGTGCAGCACTACTGGTGTCTTAAGTGACGCAGGCTCAAACAGGCATAGGTAACAGCAACGTTTTAGTACCCTTTATTACTGGCATGGGCACTGAAACGTTGCCTGTTTGAGCCTGTGTTACTTAAAACACCAGGAGGGCTGCACCTATCTGTATGTACATATTTTTCCATTGTGCAGGTACCCGGCGCATTGGATTTATACAGGGAGAGCCGGACCTGCTATGTATTATTTATATATATATATATATATATATATATATATATATTATATATATATATATATATATATATATATAATCTGTATGTTTTACAGGTACACGGGATGCTGTCTGTCAGAATACCGACAGCAGCATCCTGTCGGAAGCGAGGCGCGAGTCACCTGAGCTCGCAATGCCTCGGGTCCGGTGGCTCACTTTGGTCACCACATGTTATATTCACACTCAGTTGGTGGCTTTTGCCCCTGCTGATGGATGCGATCATCTGTATTCTGCTACCCAAATGTTGGATGAATTGTTGAAAAAAACAGCAGAGCTTGAGGAACTGAGTGGATATACATGGCAACAGCACCGGCAAGAAATCATTGGACCACCACTTTCTCAGGAGCTATCGCCTCAGTGTGAACCTACACTGGACAGTACCTACTGAAATCAGGCAAGTTCAAGTGCAGTTGATCAGAAACAGGACACCCAGGAAGTGTTCCACATGGTTGCAGCAGGAAGTTTGGGAGTCCCTCCTCAACTAGATGGATCAGAGTTAGTTATGTCAATGTCTGAACCTCTGGATCCTGTGAAGTCCTCGAGTGAAGCTACAAAGGACGTGAAATGGCTTTACCCAGAATTGCACCAGCCAGACTAAGAGTATGCCACGATGAGCGGTGCCGATTTCACCTTACTAGTGCAGCAGGCATTTAGACGGTCAGAAAGGAGATGCAAAGGGATTTCGGCCTGTTAGACCTCCTGTTTCTAGATAGGTTGCCTTTTCTTTTGTATATATTGCACGCATTATGTTGATATGTTCACTGTTTATACTATTTACCTTGTCCAATAGTATGTGTTCGTTCATAACATCCTGATGTCAAAAGATATTCCACAAATGTGTGGTTAGTTTTCACAAAGACTTGTTCAGGGAGAGACTTTTCGAAAGGATCACATGCGTAGGGACACGCATGTTTCAAGTGGGGGTAATATGTGGTATCCCTGTCCCAGCAGGGACCCCTGCAAGATTGCCCTAGAGACATCAGAAATTCCCTCAGACTATTCAAGATCCTGACAACACAGCGTTAATGGAACAAGAGGGGCACTAGGACCCAGGGAAGGCAGACACAGCTCTGTACAGCAGGAAGTGAAAAGCCCGCTGTTATGATAAACGCCTAACCTGTGTGAGGAGTGAGCTGAGCAGCTAGAGCAGTAAATGTGTGCAGAGGAGGGAACAGGAGCTGCAGTGTGGAGAGCGTGCAGGAGGGCCAGTGTGTGGACACACGTGGCGCGGACTAGGAGTGACGCAGCGGCGGTGTTCCCGGAGCAGGACAAGGGGTCAGAGCTGATTGCGGCAACGCATAGCGCCCACACTAGCGTGACCCAGGTTTGGAGACAGCCAGGCAGCGATCGCTTCCACAGAGGCCTACTACGCACAGGCAGCTGCCGTGCGGGGCACGTCTAGGCGAGACTACAGTGACCAAGGGATACTGTGTGAGTCAGGGATCGTGACATCCAGCTAGAGCTGGCAACTGGGGAAGGTACTGGGCACCCTCGCAACCACCGTAGATTTGAGTCATGGACACTGGGCATCAGCACTGTCACCACAGATTTGAGCCATGGACACTGGGCATCAGCACTGTCACCACAGAACTGAGCCAGGGACACTGGGCTTCAGCACTGTGGTGACAGGGCTATTACAAAGACACATGTCTCCCCTTCTCTGCTTCCATATCTCATATTAACACTGGGTTACCTGCCCAAAGGTAGATTCTGCTACCCAGCAACGGTAAAAGGGACAGTGACTGATGGTGTAAACCCTATTTACAGAAATAGAGACTTAAATCCCTGTGCACAGGTCAAGGTCGGGTTTTCTTTACCACACACTTGCAAGTGTTAGTAATAATAAGATTTTACTTACCGATAAATCTATTTCTCGTAGTCCGTAGTGGATGCTGGGACTCCGTAAGGACCATGGGGAATAGTGGCTCCGCAGGAGACAGGGCACAAGAATAAAAGCTTTAGGATCAGGTGGTGTGCACTGGCTCCTCCCCCTATGACCTTCCTCCAAGCCTCAGTTAGGATACTGTGCCCGGACGAGCGTACATAATAAGGAAGGATATTGAATCCCGGGTAAGACTCATACCAGCCACACCAATCACACCGTACAACTCGTGATCTGAACCCAGTTAACAGTATGATAAAACGAAAAGGAGCCTCTGAAAAGATGGCTCACAACAATAATAACCCGAATTTTTGTAACAATAACTATATACAAGTATTGCAGACAATCCGCACTT
The DNA here is from genome assembly GCF_028390025.1 of Pseudophryne corroboree. Taxonomy (NCBI): domain Eukaryota; kingdom Metazoa; phylum Chordata; class Amphibia; order Anura; family Myobatrachidae; genus Pseudophryne; species Pseudophryne corroboree. Next base: position 1,130,793,965 of record NC_086444.1, on the reverse strand, counting down.
GGGATGGGCGCCCAGCATCCACTACGGACTACGAGAAATAGATTTATCGGTAAGTAAAATCTTATTTTCTCTGACGTCCTAGTGGATGCTGGGACTCCGTAAGGACCATGGGGATTATACCAAAGCTCCCAAACGGGCGGGAGAGTGCGGATGACTCTGCAGCACCGAATGAGAGAACTCCAGGTCCTCCTCAGCCAGGGTATCAAATTTGTAGAATTTAGCAAACGTGTTTGCCCCTGACCAAGTAGCTGCTCGGCAAAGTTGTAAAGCCGAGACCCCTCGGGCAGCCGCCCAAGATGAGCCCACTTTCCTTGTGGAATGGGCTTTTACCGATTTTGGCTGTGGCAGGCCTGCCACAGAATGTGCAAGCTGAATTGTACTACAAATCCAACGAGCAATCGTCTGCTTAGAAGCAGGAGCACCCAGCTTGTTGGGTGCATACAGGATAAACAGCGAGTCAGATTTTCTGACTCCAGCCGTCCTGGAAACATATATTTTCAGGGCCCTGACAACGTCAAGCAACTTGGAGTCCTCCAAGTCCCTAGTAGCCGCAGGTACCACAATAGGTTGGTTCATGTGAAATGCAGAAACCACCTTAGGTAGAAATTGAGGACGAGTCCTCAATTCTGCCCTGTCAGAATGAAAAATTAAGTAAGGGCTTTTATATGATAAAGCCGCCAATTCTGACACACGCCTGGCTGAAGCCAGGGCTAACAGCATCGTCACCTTCCATGTGAGATATTTGAAGTCCACAGTGGTGAGTGGTTCAAACCAATGTGACTTTAGGAAACTCAACACAACATTGAGATCCCAAGGTGCCACTGGAGGCACAAAAGGAGGCTGTATATGCAGTACCCCTTTTTCAAATGTCTGAACTTCAGGCACTGAAGCCAGTTCTTTCTGGAAGAAAATCGACAGGGCCGAAATTTGAACCTTAATGGACCCTAATTTTAGGCCCATAGATAGTCCTGTTTGCAGGAAATGGAGGAAACGACCCAGTTGAAATTCCTCTGTAGGGACCTTCTTGGCCTCACACCACGCAACATATTTTCGCCAAATGCGGTGATAATGTTTTGCGGTTACGTCCTTCCTGGCCTTGACCAGGGTAGGGATGACTTCATCTGGAATGCCTTTTTCCCCCAGGATCCGGCGTTCAACCGCCATGCCGTCAAACGCAGCCGCGGTAAGTCTTGGAACAGACAAGGCCCCTGCTGGAGCAGGTCCTTTCTCAGAGGTAGAGGCCACGGTTCGTCCGTGAGCATCTCTTGAAGTTCCGGGTACCAAGTCCTTCTTGGCCAATCCGGAACCACGAGTATAGTTCTTACTCCTCTCCTTCTTATGATTCTCAGTACTTTTGGTATGAGAGGCAGAGGAGGGAACACATACACTGACTGGTACACCCACGGCGTTACCAGAGCGTCCACCGCTATTGCCTGAGGGTCCCTTGACCTGGCGCAATATCTGTCTAGTTTTTTGTTTAGACGGGACGCCATCATGTCCACCTTTGGTTCTTCCCAACGGTTTACTATCAGGTGGAAGACTTCTGTGTGAAGTCCCCACTCTCCCGGGTGGAGGTCGTGTCTGCTGAGGAAGTCTGCTTCCCAGTTGTCCACTCCCGGAATGAACACTGCTGACAGTGCTATTACATGATTTTCCGCCCAGCGAAGAATCCTTGCAGCTTCTGCCATTGCCCTCCTGCTTCTCGTGCCGCCCTGTCTGTTTACGTGGGCGACTGACGTGATGTTGTCCGATTGGATCAATACCGCCTGACCCTGAAGCAGGGGTTTCGCTTGACTTAGGGCATTGTAAATGGCCCTTAGTTCCAGAATGTTTATATGAAGAGATGTTTCCATGCTTGACCACAAGCCCTGGAAATTTCTTCCCTGTGTGACTGCTCCCCAGCCTCTCAGGCTTGCATCCGTGGTCACCAGGATCCAATCCTGAATGCCAAATCTGCGGCCCTCTAGTAGATGAGCACTCTGCAGCCACCACAGAAGAGACACCCTTGTCCTTGGCGACAGGGTTATCCGCTGATGCATCTGAAGATGCGATCCGGACTGCACTGACACCTGGCCTGGTTTTAGGAGGTTCCTGACTAGCTCGGATAACTCCCTGGCCTTCTCCTCCGGGAGAAACACCTTCTTCTGGACTGTGTCCAGAATCATTCCTAGGAACAGTAGACGTGTCGTTGGAATCAGCTGCGATTTTGGAATATTTAGGATCCACCCGTGCTGACGTAACACTACCTGAGATAGTGCTACTCCGACTTCTAACTGTTCCCTGGACCTTGCCCTTATCAGGAGATCGTCCAAGTAAGGGATAATTAAGATGCCTTTTCTTCGAAGAAGAATCATCATTTCGGCCATTACCTTGGTAAAGACCCGAGGTGCCGTGGACAACCCAAACGGCAGCGTCTGAAACTGATAATGACAGTTTTGTACTACAAACCTGAGGTACCCTTGGTGAGAAGGGTAGATTGGGACGTGGAGATAAGCATCTTTGATGTCCAGAGACACCATATAGTCCCCTTCTTCCAGGTTTGCTATCACCGCTCTGAGTGATTCCATCTTGAATTTGAACCTTTTTATGTAAGTGTTCAAGGATTTCAGATTTAAAATTGGTCTCACCGAGCCGTCCGGCTTCGGTACCACAAACAGCGTGGAATAATACCCCTTTCCCTGTTGTAGGAGGGGTACCTTGATTATCACCTGCTGGGAATACAGCTTGTGAATGGCTTCCAAAACTGCCTCCCTGTCGGAGGGAGACTTTGGTAGAGCAGACTTCAGGAACCGGCGAGGGGGAAACGCCTCGAATTCCAGTTTGTACCCCTGCGATACTACCTGTAGAATCCAGGGGTCCACTTGCGAGTGAGCCCACTGCGCGTTGAAATTCTTGAGACGGGCCCCCACCATGTCTGAGTCTGCTTGTAAAGCCCCAGCGTCATGCTGAAGACTTGGCAGAAGCAGGGGAGGGCTTCTGCTCCTGGGAAGCGGCTGCATGGTGCAGTCTTTTTCCTCTTCCTCTGCCCCGGGGCAGAAAGGAGTGGCCTTTAGCTCGCTTGTACTTATGGAAACGAAAGGACTGAGTTTGAGAAGACGGTGTCTTTTTCTGCTGATGTAAAGTGACCTGGGGTAAAAAGGTGGACTTTCCAGCCGTTGCCGTGGCCACCAGGTCCGATAGACCAGCCCCAAATAACTCCTCCCCTTTATACGGCAATACTTCCATATGTCGTTTGGAATCCGCATCCCCTGACCACTGTCGCGTCCATAACGCTCTTCTTGCAGAAATGGACATAGCACTTACACATTACGTTTGTCTCCTCACCGTCGACACTAGACTCAGTATCTGTGTCTGGGTCTGTGTCGACCCACTGAGGTAACGGGCGTTTTAGGGCCCCTGACGGTGTCTGAGACGCCTGGACAGGCACTAATTGATTTGCCGGCTGTCTCATGTCGTCAACCGTTTTTTGCAAAGTGCTGACATTATCACTTAATTCTTTAAATACGATCATCCAGTCAGGTGTCGACTCCCTAGGGGGTGACATCACTAACCCAGGCAATTGCTCCGCCTCCACATCATTTTCCTCCTCATACATGTCGACACACACGTACCGACACACAGCACACACCGGGAATGCTCTGATAGAGGACAGGACCCCACTAGCCCTTTGGAGAGACAGAGGGAGAGTCTGCCAGCACACACCAAGCGCTATATATATATATATACAGGGATAACCTTATATAAGTGTTATTCCCTTATAGCTGCTGTTTATATTATTCTTAGCTGCCAATAGTGCCCCCCCTTCTCTTTTTTACCCTGATTCTGTAGCAAGTCTGCAGGGGAGAGTCAGGGAGCCGTCCTTCCAGCGGAGCTGTGAGGGAAAATGGCGCTTGTGTGCTGAGGAGATAGGCTCCGCCCCTTCACGACGTCCTTATCTCCCGCTCTTTTCTGTAAAAATGGCAGGGGTTAAAATACATCCATATAGCCCAGGAGCTATATGTGATGTATTCTTTTGCCAACCTAAGGTATTATCTGTTTATATTGCGTCTCAGGGCGCTCCCCCCCCAGCGCCCTGCACCCTCAGTGACCGGAGTGTGAAGTGTGCTGAGAGCAATGGCGCACAGCTGCGGTGCTGTGCGCTACCTTAGTCTGAAGACAGGACCGTCTTCTGCCGCCGATTTCACCGGACCTCTTCGCTCTTCTGGCTCTGTAAGGGGGCCGGCGGCGCGGCTCCGGGACCCATCCAGGCTGAACCTGTGATCGTCCCTCTGGAGCTAATGTCCAGTAGCCTAAGAAGCCCAATCCACTCTGCACGCAGGTGAGTTCGCTTCTTCTCCCCTTAGTCCCACGATGCAGTGAGCCTGTTGCCAGCAGGACTCACTGAAAATAAAAAACCTAAAATACACTTTTATTCTAAGCAGCTCAGGAGAGCCACCTAGCCTGCACCCTTCTCGTTCGGGCACAAAAATCTAACTGAGGCTTGGAGGAGGGTCATAGGGGGAGGAGCCAGTGCACACCACCTGATCCTAAAGCTTTTATTCTTGTGCCCTGTCTCCTGCGGAGCCGCTATTCCCCATGGTCCTTACGGAGTCCCAGCATCCACTAGGACGTCAGAGAAAAAAGGTATTCCGTTGCTAGCCTAAGATGGTGATTGGGACATACTAGTATTAATCGCACTGTTGTGATATGTTAAATTAGCTATAGATAAAGTAACTCACTTACTGTTGATGAGACCACTGTACTAAACGTGTTGTGTTTGTTACAAGTGCAGAAGCATTATTGAAGTGACCTGTTTATTAACCAGATGTCTGACAGCATAGAAACATTTAGAGGTTCTCGCCCCAGTGACGTAGTACACATGCAGATTGTAACAATTGTGGAATAATAAAAGACCCTGATTGCATAGCCCTATTGTTACTTGCGCCTTGAGTCCCCAGCAGGTGTCTCTGAACTGCTGGATCACAAGAACTGGGGTATTCCCCGCTCTGAGAAGGTAATCGCACTCACACTCGGGCCGGGTGTTTCACACAAACAAATGCACTACTTAAAGGTGTCTGTTAGTGATTATAAAATATACATATATCTATATATAACTTGAGCCTCTATTTGTTTCATGCATGCTCATTATATTAGAAATATATGTGTGACATGCCTGTCAGCTCTCGTTGCTCTTCTCATATGAGCCCGGCCGGCGTTACTTCCCTGCCGCAGCCAGTGGAAACACTGAGGAAGAGCTGCCGATGGCAGTATCATGGCAGCTTCGGCTCAGTCTGGGCTGAACACAGTCTCGCGAGATTTGATGTCATCATCTCATGAGACAGTCACTGTAGTTCACCGAGGTTCTCGGCTGCCAAGGAGCACCGCTGGTGTTCCCAGGTCCCCTTATTCCTGGAGAATCCCGGAATCCGGGTGAAGGGAGAAGCCTCCTGGAGGGTTGCCACCAAATCCTGGAGAATCCAGGCCCTAGCCCCAACCCATAATTTGCATACTATAAAATTATACAGAGAAGCTGATTGGTTGCCATAGGCAACTTCTCCACTGGCTCACTGCTCCACTCTTTTCACAGCTTAGTACATCTCTCCCTCAGTATCACCCTGATGCATCAATGATAACATGCAGGGAGAGGGCCTTAGAAAAAAGACTGTTCTTATGATGATGAGTGAAGTGACACAGCAAATTGCAGTAATGGTGTTCAAACTTTGACTATTGGGGGTCATTCCGAGTTGTTCGCTCGCTAGCTGCTTTTAGCAGCATTGCACACGCTAGGCTGCCGCCCTCTGGGAGTGTATCTTAGTTTAGCAGAATAGCGAACGAAAGATTAGCAGAACTGCTACTAAATAATTCCCTGCAGTTTCTGAGTAGCTCCAGACCTACTCACAGATTGCGATCACCTCAGTCCGTTTTGTTCCTGGTTTGATGTCACAAACATGCCCTGCGTTCGGCCAGCCACTCTCCCGTTTCCCCAGCCACTCCTGCGTTTTTCCCTGGCACGCCTGCGTTTTTTTGCAAACGCTGTGAAAACGCTGAGTTGCCGCCCAGAAACACCCACTATCTGTCAATCACTCACCGATCAGCAGAGCGATTGAAAAGCGCCGCACGAACAGCAGCAAATCTACTAAGTTTTGTGTAAAATAACTAAGCGCATGCGCTCTGCGTACCATGCGCATGCGCAGTTAGCAACAAATTGCAGCATAGCGAAAATCGGCAACGAGCAAACAACTTGGAATGACCCCCATTGGACGTAATTCATGTTTGTACAAAATGCTGATGTTCACGCAATGGAGCGATTATCGGTGCGCGGCCGCAATCACCCACCCGCACACCGCACTCCGGCTGCAGCAGGCGCCGTGGGCAGTCTGGGCGCCCGCTGCAGCCGGAGCCGCTGCAGCTGGCTCCATTTTCAGACAGACACTAGAGATCATAATTGACCTCTAGTGTCTGTGCGGTGCTGCTATGGGAGAGATGTCATGATGTCCCAGTGGCCAGCGACGGAGTAGCAGCGGCAGCAGCGGTCGGGAAGCAGAAGCAGGGCTGGTGAGTATTGTTTTTTTGTTTTTGTATTTTAGCGTTTGTAAGTGACGCTACAAGGGGTCATCTGTACTGGCGGCACATCTAATGGGGGCATCGCAACTGGGGGCACATTTAAGGGGGCATAACTACAGGGGCATCTCTAATGGGGGCATAACTACTGGGGGCACATCTACTGGGGCAAATCTACAGGGGGCACAACTACATTGGCCAGGGCCCTTCCCTATGAAGCCACGCCCTTTTTTTAAACGCATGCCTGAGGCGCACACTAACCCTGTTTTCCCTGTTGGGGGGGGGGGAGGTGGCGATAAAAGGAAACTTTAGCCCTGGGCGCCACAAGGTCTAGAACCGGGCCTGACTCCATGCTGCTGGTGTGCCATTCTTAGTTGTGCCCGGTTGTCTCCTCTCCTTCACTTTTTAACTTCTGAGGCTTCATACAACCCAATGCATGGTCTGTTGTAGCCGGCATGCAGAAGAAAGTGAAGTGCAGAAGATTAACAATTATCCAAAATACCTTCTAGGGAAATTCTGGGATGTGCGTTTTCCCTGTAAAATCTGTGGTGTCGCTGCCAGGAGCTACAGCTGGCATACAAGCGTCAAATACATAGACACAGCCAACACACATCCGCTGCCAAGATGTCTGCTCACTTCATGTGCCTCAGAAATTGTGCATCTTAGTTAATAGACACAGACATCATTCCCTCCTGAAAATTCTATGCCTAAAATGAATTAGTTTGTATAAGACATTCTGGCAGATGGCTGTGATGACATTTTATGCTACACACACCGAATACATGCCACTCCACAGGGCAGTTTCTGTGCTTGATTTAAATACTGGGAAATGCTATAATAACACCAAGCTTAGACGCGACTCACTGGAAGAGTCAACAGTGGCGGCCTGTCATTTGTTATCAGACGCAGAAAACTTTTAGGAGACGCTAAACCCAAAATATAAATGAGAAAAGATGTTCTGCAACATTTTTAAGTATTTATGTACAATGTTTATGTACAATCAGGACAGTGCTTTAAATTCAGATATCTAACATTGTACATCCCCATGTTATATTCCGGAATGCAAGTTATTCCCTTTTTTAAATCCTTTGCCAGAGTTTCAGAACAGCTAGCATAACTGTATTTGTCTATTTTCCATAATCCCCTTATTAACTACTGTACCAATGCATGTCAGTTGTGCTATTAAGTGGGGATTTACTCATAAGGCAACAGTGGGGACCTGGTCTGCAAACAACATGGTGACACGTTGTGTCTAGAGATGAGTGACATTTTTAACATTGTCATTTATTATTTATTAACAGCAGGGGTGTAATGCTGGCCATACATCAGACCCGCATCCGATGTGAGTTGTATCACAATGTCCCTTTAACCTTTCCGGAAGCTCCCCGGCAGTCCCGGACACACGAGAGACACACAATGTGCCAACGACCCGTCAGTAAACAATATATTGTGCGCCTCACAGAAAAATGAAGAAAAAAAACACTCAAAATCGTACGATGCATTGTACGTGCATAAAACATAGGGGGTAATTCAAAGTTGATCTACGATGATTTACTCTGACATGTGAGGGGACGCCCAGCACAGGGCTAGTCCGCCCCGCATGTCAGGCCCTACCCCCCACGCATAGGTACAAAAGCATCGCACGGCGGCGATGCTTTTGTACCTGGTGAGTAGCTCCCTACCTGCGCAGCTCCTGCGCGCTGGCAGGGAGCTACCCGCCGCTTTTGTGTGATGTCACGCAGCCACCGTAGCCCGCCCCCCCCAATGGTCCGGACATGCCTCCATTGTCCGTACCGCACAATGCCAACAGCGTTCTGATGCCGTTGGCACACCCCCTCCCGCCCCACGACCGCCTCTGCCTGTCCTGGGGTGCCTGTCTTCTGCCTGCTCCCGGGCTGCTCATGCGCAGTGCGGCCGCTGCACGTGCGCACTCCACAAAGTAATTCAGACTGCGATCACTGCCGCTGCAGCGTTGCAGTCTGAATTACCCCCATGGTACGATGTGCATACGATTACGACAGATAATATGGGCTGCACGTATGATCTGAGGATGCAACGTTCAACCCGCGGGGATGAGCATCGAATCGTAATCGTACCCAAAACATGCACAATTTGCACAAGATGCATCGAATGCGGCGTTGATATCGCACATTAGTTCGTACATTCAGCTGCATGCAAGCCTCACATCACCAAGTCCAATGCCAAGCGTCGGATGGAGTGGTGTACAGCACACTGACATTGGACTTTGGAGCAGTGGAACGTGTTCTGTGGAGTGATGAATCACGCTTCTCTGTTTGGCAGTCAGATGGGCGAATCTGGGTTTGGCAGATGCTGGGAGAACGTTACCTGACTGCATTATGCCAACTGAGATGTTTGGTGGAGGAGGGATAATGGTATGGGGCTGTTTTTCAGGGTTTGGGCTAGGCCCCTTATCTCCAGTGAAGGGCAATCTTAATGCTTCAGCATACCAATACATTTTGGACAATGCTATGCTTCCAACTTTGTGGCAACAGTTTGGGGAAGGACCTTTTCTACTCCAACATGACTGTGCCCCAGTGCACAAAGCAAGGACTATAAAGACATGGGCCCTCATTCCAAGTTGTTTGCTCGCTAGCAGATTTTAGCAGCATTGCACACGCTAGGCCGCCGCCCTCTGGGAGTGTATCTTAGCATAGCAGAATTGCGAACGAAAGATTAGCAGAATTGCGAATAGAAAATTCTTAGCAGTTTCTGAGTAGCTCCAGACTTACTCCTACACTGCGATCAGCTCAGCCCGGTTCGTTCCTGGTTTGACGTCACAAACACGCCCTGCGTTCGTCCAGCCACTCCCCCGTTTCTCCAGACACTCCCGCGTTTTATCCTGGCACGCATGCGTTTTTCCGCACACTCCCAGAAAACGGTCAGTTTCCGCCCAGAAACACCCACTTCCTGTCAATCAATCACATCAATGATGAAAATTCTTTGTTGACGAGTGCTTTCTCTCTAGCCTCCACATTTTAAACCACAAAACACAAAAAATAAATGACCTTACGTTGTCCCAATTTATTTGCAAAATACTGTTATGCTATTTCTTTGCAGAAAAAAAATGTATATTTGCTCTTTGTCTTCAAGTCAATTAACTGCACAAACAATGGGGCCGATTGAGACCTAATCGCTGCTGTGCGTTTTTTCACAGGCTGCGATCAGGTCTGCACTGCGCATGAATATGCACCGCAATGCTCAGGCGCGACGGACCACAGCAACGGGGATCGCTGCTCAGCGCCGGGATGGTGCGAAAATTCCACACAAACTGGCGATCGCAAGGAGATTGACAGGAAGAGGGCGTTTGTGGGTGGCAACTGAACGTTTCTAGGGAGTGTCCAGAAAAATGCAGGAGGGTTTCTGACGTCACCTCCGGCCCCGATCATAGCAGTGTGTAAGTCCTGGGCTGTGCAGAGATTGCACAAACTGCTGTTTGTGCAGCTCTCCAGCACAAGCGATCGCACATCTGCACACAGCTAATCCCCTTCCCCTGTAGGCGGCAACTACCTGATCGCAGGGATGCAAAAAACGCACCCTAGCGATCAGGTCTGAATTACCCCCAATGTTTTATACACTAGCAACTCCCCTACCGTATATTGGCCCTCATTCCGAGTTGTTCGCTCGCTAGCTGCTTTTAGCAGCATTGCACACGCTAGGCCGCCGCCCTCTGGGAGTGTATCTTAGCATAGCAGAATTACGAACGAAAGATTAGCAGAATTGCTACTAAATAATTCTTAGTTTCTGAGTAGCTCCAGACCTACTCACAGATTGCGATCACCTCAGTCCGTTTAGTTCCTGGTTTGACGTCACAAACACGCCGTGCGTTCGGCCAGCCACTCCCCCATTTCTCCAGACACTTCCGCGTTTTTCCCTGACACGCCTGCGTTTTTTAGCCAACGCCGGGAAAAAGCTGAGTTGCCACCCAGAAACGCCCCTTTCCTGTCAATCATTTACCGAACACCAGTGCGACTGAACAGCGCCGCAGAAGCCACAGCAAAACGGACCTTGCGCATGCGCAGTTAGCGACTAATCGCAGCATAGCGAAAAGCGTCAACGAGCGAACAACTCGGAATGACCCCCATTATAAGGAGTAGGCATTGAATTTAATTTGGTACCAAACATCCAATGTACGGTTAGAATGATATGGTTGTGATTAACTAGAAATACTGACAACATTTTTGGGTCAAACCAGAAGTTCAAATTCTAATTATTACATGTTTTAGCATAATATTTGTATTTTGCTTATTTGTGTGCAATGATCCCAACTTTTGTTGTGATTTTTATATCTTTGTGCAGTGGTATTTTAGTATCCTGCACCAGACTTGAAATATAATTGATACTTTAAATTCGTAAAAAAACAGCCACTAAAAATTAATCCTCTATAATAGGTTTATAGTTTATGGGCAGGCATGTCCAAACTGCGGCCCTCCAGCTGTTGTGAAACTACATATCCCAGCATGCCCTGACACAGTGTTGCTGTCAGAGAATGCTAAAGCTGTGTCAGGGCATGCTGGGATGTGTAGTTTCACAACAGCTGGAGGGCCGCAGTTTGTACATGCCTGGTTTATGGTGCTGGAGGTGCTCCCAACAATCAAAACCTTAACATTTTAATATCTACTTGTTGGCAGTTGACAAAAAAAGAAAGATTGCTTTTTTGGAGCACTCTTATATTTGTATATGTGATGATTAAATAGATATGATTGTTAATTTTAAAACGTAACTTTTAATATTCTTAAGATAATAGGGGTAAGTCATTGCGATTTGTGTGACTTTGTAAATAATTAAATGTATGTCACCCCCTCCTTATTCTAAGTATTTATTAAAGGACAATATTTGTCTCCATGGTGATTTTTTTGTATGAATGAAATTGTTACTTAAATCCAATGTATGGATAATCAATGCCTAAGTAATAAAGCTTAGAGCAAAGTATCATAAGTAGTTCATTTAGGGCATAGTTATTCGTCTATTATTTTAGCAGTGATATGTTGTTATGGCCGCTACAGCATACAAAACATTTCCATGTAAGATTATAGGTTAGGAATCGGTTTTCAACCTTATTGATAATTATTTCATAAAACCTTCACCAGCTAACACCTGTAAATATATCCTGGATGTAAGAAGAATATTACATAGCTGTCATAGACACACTCCTATATACAATTTCACAATATAGAATCATCAGATAGTCATCAATAGAAACCCTGAGTCAATAACCCAGGCAGTGGTTCCTTGTTATGCACAACAAGGAGTGTATTACTTTCTTATAGCCGATGGTCTTTAGGATTCTAAATCAGTATTGACATGATACATTATTGCTTTCGCTGGATACCTCATAATAACGGATACAGTTTGTGCATTCCAGTTACACAGATAGAGAAAAAGTATAACCTCCTAATTACAGTATGCTGCACATTTTAATTCAATCAGTAAATGCAGCTATGCATTCTGGCTGCATAAGAGGAGAAAAAGCATGCCCTCCATATTCAGCACATCACACTGCAACTTGATGTCAAATACAATCAACACATGCAAACACAAAGCAGATTTTACCAGATATACATTGTGGTGCTGGCAATTAAATAAAATGTGCCTGATTTATAGAATCTTATTGGTATCGACTGTACCCAGGTTTCATTACTTGATATTATGTTAAATGGGGTACCCCTAATCCAAGAGTGACAACAGAAAGAGTGCAGTGAAAAATTACAACTTATCTTCACTGCAGCTGTTTCCGTTGCTCACCGCCCATTGCCATAAGAAAAAATATATCTAGTACACATGCATTTAAAAGAATTTTGCATAATTTCAATACTGTAGGAGATATGTTTGAGGATTGTTATTCTGATACAGGAGGCAGTACAGCATGTATAGCAGTCAACCTCATCTGCTTCCCGTCATCATCATTGAAGCGGATAATGGGTGAAAGTAATGATTTTTGCCACGCTGATAGAAACACGGATACAGCGCCACTACATTTCCCTGTATATGGTGTTAGGTGGACCTTGATACCAATGGCATTGCAAGGTCCAAATGCACCAACAGGGAACGTGTGAGCACTGGGAAGGAAGAAAGGTGAAGGTGGTCATATGGGTTACTGTGCTGAAAGTAGACACTGCTGGACACGGCTTCCTCCTGCAGTGAGGCGCCAGTAAGTATACGGTCACTGAACGTACGTTTCACCATGCGGGCTTGGTCACCAGTTAGCCTTTAGTTTAGCAATTAGTTAGATTTTTATATTTTAACAGACTAACCATTGGATTAGTATTATAAAAAAGCAAAAACGACTTGTCAAAAGTAACCAAATCTGCTCTGCTAAAGGAATATTCATTGTAATACACATGTACAGGTACTGTGAATGAAACTGAATTTAAACTCACATTTGGGACAAAGCTGGGAGTAACTGATTTCTCCAGAACGGCATCCCAGTTTATTTCAGCGAGGTAAGGAGAACTCTGAATGTCAGAAAAAGATGAAAATCGGCACTCTGGGTCCTTGGTAAGGAGCTGCAATAAAATAAGATTTATTATCTAAAACATTTACAGTATGTATTGACCACATATATAACATCACATAGACAGTTGCAAGAAAAAGTATGTGAGCCTTTTGGAATTTCCAGGATTTGTGCATAAATTGGTCATAAAATGTGTTCTGATCTTCATCTAAGTCACAACAATAGACAAACACAGTCTGCTGAAACTAATACCACACAAACAATTATATGTTCTCATGTTTTTATTGAACACACCATGTAAACATTCACAGTGCAGGGTGGACAAAGTATGTAAACCCCTAGGCTAATGACTTCTCCAAGAGCTAATTTGAGACAGGAGTCAGCCAACCTGGAGTCCAATCAATGAGACGAGATTGGAGGTGTTGGTTAAAGCTGCCCTGCCCTATAAAAAACACACACCAGTTTTGAGTTTACAATTCTCAAGAAGCATTGCCTGATGTGAACCATGCCTCGCAGAAAAGAGCTCTCAGAAGACCTACGATTAAGAATTGTTGACTTGCATAAAGCTGGAAAGGGTTACAAAAGCATCTCAAAAAGCCTTGATGTTCATCAGTCCACGGTAAGACAAATTGTCTATAAATGGAGAAAGTTCAGCACTGTTGCTACTCTCCCTAGGAGTGGGTGTCCTGTAAAGATGACTGCAAGAGCACAACGCAGAATGCTCAGTGAGGTGAAGAAGAATCTTAGAGTGTCAGCTAAAGACTTACAGAAATCTCTGGCACATGCTAACATCTCTGTTGACGAATCTACCATACGTAAAACACTGAACAAGAATGGAGTTCATGGGAGGATACCACGGAGGAAGCCACTGCTGTCCAAAAAACCCCATTGCTGCACGTTTGAAGTTTGCAAAAGAGCACCTGAATCTTCCACAGCACTACTGGCAAAATATTCTGTGGACAGATGAAACCAAAGTTGAGTTGTTTGGAAGGAACGCACAACACTATGTGTGGAGAAAAAAGGCACAGCACACCAACATCAAAACCTCATCCCAACTGTGAAGTATGGTGGAGTGGGCATCTGTCAGAATTCGTTTGGATCTCCCATTGTGAGAACATATTAGCAGGGACAGATGTTCACGGTATAATAGCAAGTTTATTAAAGCAGTGTACAACTGTAAACAATAAATATAAAGCAGGAATAACTAGAGAACACAAAGGGAAAACTGAGGGGACATGGGATGCCAGGAGACTGAATACACGGGATGCCAGGAGACTGTGAGTACATGAAAATGATGTAGACTGTGGTAGAGTATGCATGTACCAGGGTTGCAGGATTGCACTGTAGCTGGACTGCAGGATTGCACTGTAACAGGACTGCAGGATTGCACTATAGCTGGATCACAGGATGGCAATGATGATTTGTAAACTTGTGAACGGTGACTAAAGGTGCTGATGAGTTAAGGAACTTGTGAATGATGATTTAAAGACACTGGTGATTTGCAGACTTTTAAATGGTGACTGAAGATGCTGATGAGTTAAGGAACTTGTGAATGATGATTGAAAACACAGAAGATTTGCAAAGTTGTAAGCGATGACTGAAGACGCTGATGATTCAAGGAACTTGAGAATAATGGTTAAAGACACTAGTGGTTTACAGAGTAGTAAATGGTGACTGAAGACGCTGATGATTCCAGGAATTTGAGAATAATAATTAAAGACACTGGTGGTTTGCAGAATAGTAAACGGTGACTGAAGACGCTGATGATTCCAGGAACTTGAGAATAATAATTAAAGACACTGGTGGTTTGCAGAGTAGTAAACGGTGACTGAAGACGCTGATGATTCCAGGAACTTGAGAATAATAATTAAAGACACTGGTGGTTTGCAGAATAGTAAACGGTGACTGAAGACGCTGATGATTCCAGGAACTTGAGAATAATAATTAAAGACACTGGTGGTTTGCAGAATAGTAAACGGTGACTGAAGACGCTGATGATTCCAGGAACTTGAGAATAATAATTAAAGACACTGGTGGTTTGCAGAGTAGTAAACGGTGACTGAAGACGCTGATGATTCCAGGAACTTGAGAATAATAATTAAAGACACTGGTGGTTTGCAGAATAGTAAACGGTGACTGAAGACGCTGATGATTCCAGGAACTTGAGAATAATAATTAAAGACACTGGTGGTTTGCAGAGTAGTAAACGGTGACTGAAGACGCTGATGATTCCAGGAACTTGAGAATAATAATTAAAGACACTGGTGGTTTGCAGAGTAGTACACGGTGACTGGAGACACTGATGATTCTAGGAACTTGAAAATAATACTTAAAGACTCTGATGCAGACACTGACTCCCAGCACGCTGATGACCGAGACACATGAAAGTCCAGAAGCTGCTTGAGAACGCTGGAAGCTGTGCAGCAGTTAACGCTGGAAGCACCGGAGACACTGGGGTAGACTCCGAAGAAACTCGCCGGGAACAAGAGCACTGGCATTTCTTTGGTCGATTTAGCAGCAGAGACCAGCATGACCAGGACCAGGAGCTGTAACAATCTCGACACGATGAACTGGCAACAGGGAGCCTGTGTGGCTGGCCTAAGTAGTGAGTTCAGGTGCTGCTCACAGCTGTGGTAACAGCTGATAATCAAGCTGCAGATACAGAGCAGAACGCTGAGCACCAGAGCAGAGAGCGCCATCCCAGGCATGGAGGAGAAACTACATGGATTGTGACAGCATCATGGTTTGGGGCTGCTTTGCTGCTTCAGGGTCTGGACAGATTGCTATCATCGACGGAAAAATGAATTCCCAAGTTTATCAAGACATTTTGCAGGAGAACTTAAGGCCATCTGTCCACCAATTGATGCTCAACAGAAGATAGGTGATGCAACAGGATAACGACCCAAAGCACAGAAGTAGATCAACAACAGAATGGCTTCAACAGAAGAAGTGGCGCCAGTCCTGACCTCCACCCGATTGAGATGCTGTGGCATGACCTCAAGAAAGCGATTCACACCAGACAACCCAAGAATATTGCCGAACTGAAACAGTTTTGTAAAGAGGAATGGTCCAAAATTCCCCCTGACTGTTGTGCAGGTCTGATATGCAACTATAGGAAACGTTTGGTTGAGGTTATTGTTGCCAAAGGAGGGTCAACCAGTTATTAAATTCAAGGGTTCACATACTTTGTCCACCCTGCACTGTGAATGTTTACATGGTGTGTTCAATAAAAACATGAGAACATATAATTGTTTGTGTGGTATTAGTTTCAGCAGACTGTGTTTGTCTATTGTTGTGACTTAGATGAAGATCAGAACACATTTTATGACCAATTTATGCACAAATCCAGGAAATTCCAAAGGGTTCACATACTTTTCACATACTTTTTCTTGCAAATGTATAACATATGTGTTGGACTTGATGATTTATCAACTTTTGATATTTTCTGCTACTGAAAAAATCTCAGCATGAGAAGCGCAGCACAGCGCTGTGATCCCATTTAGAAATTACCGGTAGCCCCCTTCATATGCAGCATGGCTGCGTATGCAAGCGCACTGGCACCATGTTTTGTCCCACAGCAGCCACGTGTGATGTCCTGCAGCCACCCCTAAAACAGTCTGGACACGCCTGTGATTGCTATGTGAGTGGCTGCTCACGCATTGTGTGGCCAAAGAACATTACAGCCACAAAAACGCATGATTGTGATTTTCATTGATCTGCATCTTTTACCGAATAAGGGCCTCAAAACACTATTCTGTATGAAAAACTATATGAGGAATGTAATAGCTTGTGAGAGGCAGGAAGTGCATAACACTTTGCAAGTTCACAGTTTTTTTTTTTAAACAGCAATCATTTATATGGCAAAAGCAACCTACTATTGCTGCCTAAGTGACTGCTGCATTTAAAAAAATGGCAGCCCGGGCATGGGTAATTAGTACCCGCTCCTCCCCCCCCCCACACACACACTGTATGTGGCCGGGACTGGCTGGGTACTGATGTGGAGGCCGTGCTGCATGGATGACATCACAATCTGAGCAGGATAGATAAGAGGAGATGCCCTGCCCCTGCCTGTAGATTCTGTTCCCTTTTTCCAGACTGACCAAGCCAAGCCACTCCTGCCTATTCCCATCACCCACTGCCTCTCCCTGTCACCCACTATCTCTACCTGCCACCCTCTGTCTAACCATCACCTACTGCCTCTTACTGTCACACTCTGCCTCTCCCTGTCACCCACTGCATCTCCCTGTCACCAACTGCATCTCTGTCTACCACTATCTCTCCACGTTACTCACTGCCTCACCCTCTGCCTCTCTCCTGCATCACTATCTCCCCATCACCCTCTCTCTCTCTTGTCACCCTCTGCT
The DNA here is from genome assembly GCF_028390025.1 of Pseudophryne corroboree. Lineage (NCBI taxonomy): Eukaryota > Metazoa > Chordata > Amphibia > Anura > Myobatrachidae > Pseudophryne > Pseudophryne corroboree. The sequence continues at coordinate 1,130,776,589 of NC_086444.1, read as the reverse complement.
TCTTCCTGTCAATTTCTGCATCTCCCCTTCACTTTCCCAACACAGAGTCTATCAGGAGATGAGTGATGTGTTAGTAAGGACAGGATTGCATGTAAAAGGCGGGGAGTGTCATCATGTGAGTTGGGGAATTGAGGCAACAGGATGTCACAGACTGAGAATTATATAGTGGAAGGAGCAGTGTCCCCTAGTAGCACAGAGTAGATCAAGAGATGAGTGTTGTGTTAATGAGGACAGGACCGCATGTGACAGGGGCAGTAACATGATGCAACATGTAACTTGAGGAGAGGAATGTAGGCGACAGTGAGCTACAGTCAGAGAGTTGGAAGGAACAGGGGGCAGATGTACTAAGCCAGGAGAAGTGATAAAGCAGTGATAAGTGGAAGGTGACAACGCACTAGCCAATCAGCTCCTGTCATTTTTCAAACCCGTAATGACTGGCTGGTGCGTTATCACCTTCCACTTATCACTGCTTTATCACTTCTCCAGGCTTAATACATCTGCGCCAGGGTCCTCTCAACTATACAGCAGGGGTGGATGTAGGGGTGAGGACGCAATAGGCACAACAGCAACGGGTGCCCCCCCGGCTAATTTTATTATTTCCATTGAATGGTTATACGCTCTCATTTGATGATAGCCAATATACTAGAATAAAAAAAGCCACTATGACATTTTATTATTTTTAATTACTGTAAGTATACATACTTCCTACAACTTACAGGGGTGTATGTGCATGTCTTACCCATTTACACTCCACTGAAGATGGCATATGGTACAGGAAATAATTAGAAGTTATTGGTACATTTCGGGCTGGCAGTACCAACACAAGCATCCAAGTGCCGCCCCCAAACAAGGGCCACGCTTAGGCACGTGCCTCATGTGCCTAATGGGAAATTCAACACTGCTATATAGCATAGTACTGAATTATGGCCCTCATTCCGAGTTGTTCGCTCGGTATTTTTCATCGCATCGCAATGAAAATCTGCTTAGTACGCATGCGCAATGTTCGCACTGCGACTGCGCCAAGTAACTTTGCTATGTAGAAAGTAATTTTACTCACGGCTTTTTCATCGCTCCGGCGATCGTAATGTGATTGACAGGAAATGGGTGTTACTGGGCGGAAACACGGCGTTTCAGGGGCGTGTGGCTGAAAACGCTACCGTTTCCGGAAAAAACGCAGGAGTGGCCGGAGAAACGGTGGGAGTGCCTGGCCGAACGCTGGGTGTGTTTGTGACGTCAAACAGGAACGACAAGCACTGAACTGATCGCACAGGCAGAGTAAGTCTGAAGCTACTCTGAAACTGCTAAGTAGTTAGTAATCGCAATATTGCGAATACATCGGTCGCAATTTTAAGAAGCTAAGATTCACTCCCAGTAGGCGGCGGCTTAGCGTGTGTAACTCTGCTAAATTCGCCTTGCGACCGATCAACTCGGAATGAGGGCCTATGTTTTCTCATACGTCCTAGAGGATGCTGGAGATGACATCAAGACCATGGGGTATAGACGGGATCCGCAGGAGACATGGGCACACTAAAGACTTTTCATTGGGTGTGAACTGGCTCCTCCCTCTATGCCCCTCCTCCAGACCTCAGTTTTAGAAATGTGCCCAGACAGACTGGATGCACTCTGAGTGGCTCTACTGAGTTTCCCTGAAAAGACTTATGTTAGGTTTTTTATTTTCAGGGGGATCTGCTGGCATCAGACTCCCTGCTTCGTGGGACTGAGGAGGCAGAAGTAGGAACCAACTTCCTCAGAGTTTCATGGCTCTGCTTCTGGCTGACAGGACACCATTAGCTCCTGAAGGGAACTGAACGCTAGCCGTGTCTAGATGCTCACTCCCACAGCGCGCCGTCACCCCCCTCACAGAGCCAGAAGTCAGAAGACAGAGTATGAGAAGAATGATCTTCAATCAAGTAAGTGACGGCTAAAGGTACCGCGCGGCTGGCGGGAGCGCAGCGCGCCATGTTGCCCACACATACACAGGCACTGCAGGGTGCAGGGCGCGGGGGTGGGGCGCCCTGGGCAGCATGAAACCTATGGAAACTGGCATAAATAAGGGGCATAAGTTGCTGAGGCACAGTCCTACCCCCACCAGTATAAAAAATTACCTCATAAAAACTGAGGATAAACACACCATGGAAGAGTGGAGCTTCCTCCTCAGTCAGCCAGCAACTGCTCAGCGCCATTTTCTCTCTCCTCAGGCTGCAGAGACAAGGCTGGTCCTCCTCCACTATGTCATGCCGCCGCCGCGGCCACCATACTTACCCCTCCGGGCGCGCTGGGTCTCCGTGCGGCCGTCCTCGCTGGCGGCTCCCGGCGCTCCGTCCGGCCAGCATGAGTGTGGACGTCGCGGGTACGCCCGGCGTCCACGGAAGGTGCGGGTGACGTCATCAGTACTTCCCTCCAATCAGGCACTGGCGGGAAGTTCAAATTCAGACGCCGGGCAGAGCTCCGGCGCCTGAGTATCATCTATTCTCCCAAGAGTTGTGATCTCCAGTGCTTCCGTTTCCCTGTAGTCTCCAGCCTTCTCAGCGTCTCCAAGTGCCTCAGCGTCTCCGAGCACCTCAGTGCCTCCAAGCACCTCAGTGTCTCCAAGCGCCTCAGCGCCTCCAAGCACCTCAGTGCCTCCAAGCACCTCAGCGTCTCCAAGCGCCTCCAAGCACCTCAGCGTCTCCAAGCGCCTCCAAGCACCTCAGTGCCTCCAAGCATCTCAGCGTTTCCAAGCGCCTCAGTGCCTCCAAGCACCTCAGCGCCTCCAAGCACCTCAGTGCCTCCAAGCATCTCAGCGTTTCCAAGCGCCTCAGTGCCTCCAAGCACCCCAGCGTCTCCAAGCGCCTCAGCGCCTCCAAGCATCTCAGCGTTTCCAAGCGCCTCAGTGCCTCCAAGCGCCTCAGCGCCTCCAAGCGCCTCAGTGCCTCCAAGCATCTCAGCGTTTCCAAGCGCCTCAGTGCCTCCAAGCACCCCAGCGTCTCCAAGCGCCTCAGCGCCTCCAAGCACCTCAGTGCCTCCAAGCACCTCAGCGTCTCCAAGCGCCTCAGTGCCTCCAAGCGCCTCAGTGCCGCCAAGTATCTCAGTGCCTCTAAGCACCTCAGTGCCTCCAAGCACCCCAGTGCCTCCAAGCACCTCAGTGCCTCCAGCACCTCCGTATCGCTCTCAGCGAGCTTACGGTACTCTTCACCAATTCATCAGCGCCTTTTCAAGTCTTGTCTTTCAGGAGACCTCCAGCGTCCACACGTGCCTCCTGCCTGCCGTCCAAATCCTGCATGAGGAAAACCTACATTCGGCCATCTCTGCTGCGACCCAGTTGCGGTTCCTCTTCCCGGTCACCGGAAGAAACCCTGAGTCCACAACACTCCCAAACCAGGTCAGTGATAGTATACTCAGGCCACATGGACCCGGGGGATCGTAACACGGACTCAAGTGCCATCCAGAATCTGGCTTCCCGAGTGAAAAGTCAGGAAGCAGCACAGGGCCAGGTGATGCAGTACCTCCAGGAGTTGTCCGGTCGTTTGGATCAGATCCAAGCATCCTTAGCTTCTGTAATTCCGGCCCCAGCTCCCATAGCCGTACCAGTTGCCGCCCCCAGCAATGTTCAACCATCGGCTGGTCTCAGTCCGCGCCTTCAACTTCCTACTCCTTCCCGTTATAATGGGAATCCAAGAAATTGTCGAGGTTTCTTAAACCAATGCGAAGTTAATTTTGAGCTACTCGCACATAATTTTCCCACAGACCGGTCCAAAATGGCATATATTATTTCTTTGCTTGAAGGAGCAGTTCTCTGGGCGTCATTATTCCAGTGAAGTTCAGAGGCAATGGTCTGAAAATGAACCACGTACTGACCCACGGATCGGGAGCCCTGACGGATGCGCAGCAAGTCAGAAGAGGCCGTGGTCATCCTGCCGGGCTCGTCGAAAATTCTTTGAAAAGACGTGATGAATTCAGAGTAATTTTAAAACAAGGAAATCAGATCGTTCCCATAGTGGAGACACCCAGTCTCCACTATGGGAACGATCTGATTCACTGGTTTCCAATTACTCTGAATTCATCATGTCTTTTAGAAGAATTTTCGACGAGCCCGGCAGGATGACCACAGCCTCTTCAGACTTGCTGCGCATCCGTCAGGGCTCCCGATCCGTGGGTCAGTACGTGGTTCATTTTCAGACCATTGCCTCTGAACTTCACTGGAATAATGACGCCCTGAGAGCTGCTTTCTGGAATGGTCTCTCTGATCGCCTGAAGGATGAGTTGGTCACTAGGGAACTCCCGGATTCATTGGAGGAATTAACCTCTCTCTGCTTCAAGGTGGATCTCCAGATGCAGGAACGTGGAGGTGAACGTAGTCGATCGGATCGTTCCAGGTTCTGGCTTCCTCCCTCCAGGCAAGCGGTGGTACCAAGTCCGGACGAACCCATGCAGATTAACCGGTCCCGATTGTCTCCGGAAGAACGACAGCGTCGTCGTGAGGGCAAACTCTGTCTGTACTGCGGAGCCGCAGATCACTTCATTAAATCCTACAAATCCCGTCCGGGAAACGGGCAGGCCTAGCTTGTTCCGGAGGAGTCAAGTTGGGGGTCACGACCAAATCTTCTCCGACTTTGGATTGTTTGCTTCCTGTGTCTTTAATCACCAAGTCAATCTCCAAGTCTTGTGAGGCCCTGTTGGACTCTGGGGCTGCGGGGAACTTCGTTTCTTCTTCCTGTGTCCAAAGCATGGATTTAAAGGTACGGCCTATCGAGCGGCCTATTTCTTTGACGGCTATCAATGGTACAAGAATATCCAAGGGTCTCATCACGTGGCGCACGGAACCAGTTAAGCTGCAGGTCGGAGCTCTACATCAGGAATGTCTGGAATTCTTGGTGATTCCGGAAATGCATCACGATCTGGTCCTCGGAATGCCTTGGCTCAAAATTCATAATCCCCACATCGATTGGAAGTCTTCTCAAATTCTGTCTTGGAGTTCTTTTTGTCACGCTAACTGTCTCACTCCTGTCTGTCCACTCCGTGCTTCTTCTAAGTCGGATGAAGAGCTTATTCCGGAGACGTATCAAGAGTTCAAGGATGTGTTTTCGGAACAGGCGACTGACCAGTTACCACCCCATAGGCCTTGGGACTGCCCCATTGATCTTATCCCGGGGAAAATGCCTCCCCGTGGCCGCACATATCCTCTGTCACTTCCTGAGACTCAAGCTATGTCGGACTATATTAAGTCCAATCTTCTCAAGGGATTCATTCGCCCCTCTATCTTCCCGGCTGGAGCAGGCTTCTTTTTCGTGAAGAAGAAGGACGGGGGGTTAAGACCATGTATCGATTACTGCGGCCTAAACGATATCACCATCAAGAATAAGTACCCCTTGCCACTAATCACAGAGTTATTTGATAGGGTTTGTGGCGCCCATGTTTTCTCCAAGCTCGATTTGAGGGGAGCCTATAATCTTATACGCATCCGAGAAGGGGATGAATGGAAGACCGCCTTCAATACCAGGGATGGGCATTATGAATATCTGGTGATGCCGTTCGGCCTTTGTAATGCCCCTGCCGTCTTCCAGGGATTCGTCAATGAAATCTTCCGAGACATGTTATATCGAAGCACTGTATATTTAGACGACATACTGATTTTTTCCAAAGATCTTGCCGAACACAGGACACAGGTCAAAGAAGTGCTCCACCGTTTACGAAAGAATCATCTCTACGCTAAGATCTCCAAATGTACTTTCGAAGTAACATCAATTCCGTTCCTCGGTTATATCATCTCGGGGACGGAGCTTCGCATGGACCCGGAGAAACTCTCCGCCATTCGTGACTGGACTCAACCCCTCTCTTTGAAAGCCGTACAAAGATTCCTGGGCTTTGCGAATTATTACAGCAAGTTCATTAGGGGTTTCTCCACCATAGTTGCACCCATTACCGCCTTGACCAGGAAGGGCTCCAACCCGGGTTTGTAGTCTCCCGAAGCCATGGGAGCCTTCACCTACTTGAAATCAGCTTTTATGTCAGCCCCGGTCCTCCAACAACCAAATTTCGAAGAACCTTTTTTCCTGGAGGTTGATGCGTCCTCGGTCGGAGTCGGAGCCGTTCTCTCCCAGTACTCTTTGGATAAAAAATTGCATCCGTGTGGCTTCCACTCTCGTAAGTTCTCTCCGGCTGAACGGAATTATACTATTGGTGATCAAGAACTTTTGGCAATAAAATCTGCTTTGGAGGAGTGGAGGTATCTTTGAGAAGGGGCCAAACATGTGATTACTATTTACACCGATCACAAAAATTTGTTGTACATCAAAACCGCACAGTGTTTGAATCCTCGCCAAGCTAGATGGGCGCTTTTCTTCACTCAATTTTCTTTTGTTATCAAGTACCGGGCCGGGACTTTCAATACTAAAGCTGATGCGCTCTCTCGTTCACAAACTCCCACAGATGAAGAAGATTCTTTTGAGCGGAGTTTAATTCTGAATCCAATTTCTGTTTCCGCTGCTTCCGCTACTACGGGTCCTCCCCTTGGAAGAATGTCTGTACCAACTAAATTCCGGCCGAAAATACTGCAGTGGGCCCATATCTCCAAGTTCTCTGGTCATCCCGGCGCCCAGAAGATGTTCAAGTTTCTGCAAAGATCTTACTGGTGGGACACCATGAGGAAGGATGTACAGGATTACGTTAATTCTTGCCCACAGTGTACGCAGCATAAATATCTTCTTCTGCCTCCTGCCGGGTTGCTTCGTCCTCTGCCCATTCCTATGAAACCCTGGACTCATATTTCCATGGACTTCATTACCGAGTTGCCCTGTTCCAAGGGTTACAATACCATCTGGGTGATTGTCGACCGTATTTCTAAGATGGCGCACTTCGTTCCATTGACAGGTCTGCCAACAGCTCCCAAACTGGCTCTACTATTCGTCCGGGAACACTTTAGGTTGCATGGTTTACCTCAAGAAATAGTCTCTGATCGAGGGGTACAGTTCACCGCAAGGTATTGGAGAGCCCTCTGCTCAGCCTTACAAATTAAACTTAAATTTTCATCTGCCTATCATCCCCAAACGAATGGACAAACGGAACGAGTCAACCAAGATTTAGAGACTTTCCTCCGCCTTTATCTCTCCCCTTCACAGGACAACTGGGTGGAGTTGTTACCTTGGGCGGAGTTTGCCCATAACCATTCATTTCATTCTTCCACTGGCGAGTCTCCGTTCTTCATCAATTATGGGTTCCACCCACGAGTTCCGGAATTGCCAATTCTTCCGACAGAAGAGGTACCAGCTGTGACGTCCACTTTACTACACTTCAGACAAATTTGGAGTAAGATTCATGCTAGTCTTAAAAAGGTTTCTGTCCGATACAAGTTCTTCGCGGATAAGAAACGGCGAGCCGCTCCTCAATACAAGGTTGGTGATAGGGTATGGCTTTCCACACGTAATCTCCGGTTAAGGGTACCCACTATGAAGTTTGCCCCAAGGTTCATCGGTCCTTATCCTGTGCTACAAGTCCTGAATCCTGTGGTCTGTAAGTTGGGTTTACCTTCTCACCTACGTATACCAAATGCCTTCCATGTTTCTCTTCTTCGACCTCTCATCCTTAATCGTTTTCATTCAAAGTCTTCTAGCCCCACCTCAGTAGAAACTGAAACCGGAACAGACTTCGAGATCAAAACTATTCTGGACTCTCGTTACCATCATTTGAATCTGCAATATCTGGTAGAGTGGAAAGGTTTTGGTCCTGAGGAGAGAAGTTGGATAAAGGCTTCTGAGGTCTCAGCTCCTCGTCTAATCCGGATTTTCCATTCTAGACACTCTACGAAACCAGGAAAGTGTCCAGGGGCCACTCCTAGAGGAGGGGGTACTGTCATGCCGCCGCCGCGGCCACCATACTTACCCCTCCGGGCGCGCTAGGTCTCCGTGCGGCCGTCCTCGCTGGCGGTTCCCGGCTCCCGGCACTCCATCCGGCCAGCATGAGTGTGGATGTCGCGGGTACGCCCGGCGTCCACGGAAGGTGCAGGTGACGTCATCAGTACTTCCCTCCAATCAGGCACTGGCAGGAAGTTCAAATTCAGACGCCGGGCAGAGCTCCGGCGCCGGAGTATCATCTATTCTCCCAAGAGTTGTGATCTCCAGTGCTCCCGTATCCCTGTAGTCTCCAGCCTTCTCAGCATCTCCAAGTGCCTCAGCGTCTCCGAGCACCTCAGTGCCTCCAAGCACCTCAGTGTCTTCAAGCGCCTCAGCGCCTCCAAGCACCTCAGTGCCTCCAAGCACCTCAGCGTCTCCAAGCGCCTCAGCGCCTCCAAGCACCTCAGTGCCTCCAAGCATCTCAGCATTTCCAAGCACCTCAGTGCCTCCAAGCGCCTCAGCGCCTCCAAGCACTTCAGTGCCTCCAAGCGCCTCAGCGCCGCCAAGTATCTCAGTGCCTCTAAGCACCTCAGTGCCTCCAAGCACCCCAATGCCTCCAAGCACCTCAGTGCCTCCAGCACCTCCGTATCGCTCTCAGCGAGCTTACGGTACTCTTCACCAATTCATCAGCGCCTTTTCAAGTCTTGTCTTTCAGGAGACCTCCAGCATCCACACGTGCCTCCTGCCTGCCGTCCAAATCCTGCATGAGGAAAACCTACATTCAGCCATCTCTGCTGCGACCCAGTTGCGGTTCCTCTTCCCGGTCACCGGAAGAAACCCAGAGTCCACAACACTCCCAAACCAGGTCAGTGAGACACTACTGAACAAGTATCAGGGTGCAAAACAGGGGGGGCCGCAGTGAATTTGGTGCTATATAATTGTGTGATTAACATATAAAAGCGCTGAATGTCAGTGGGCATTTTGTGTTCACAGACATTGTGTTACTGGCGCTGGGTTGGGAACTGGCAAATCCCATCTGTGTCCCTCTGACAGATTTTACTGTGGGTCTGTCCCCCTATAAGTCCCGGAGTGTCTGTGGTGTGGGTCTGCAGGTGTGTGACATGTCTGTGGCAGGGAACTCTGTGGAGACATGTTAGGGACACAGAGGTGTAATATGACACCAAGAGCCTGACTGGGTGAAAGGTTAAATGATAGTGTGAATCATATCAGTAAGGGGTTGGACTGAATCTCATACAGAAAATGAAAATAATCTGTTGAAGATGTGATTTTTAATAGTTCTGCCTTTCATCCACAGGGACCTTTCTGGGTCACATACAAATTTGCACAAGTAGTACAAACTGATACCGACACAGACTCTGGTTCCTGTGTCGACACTAGTGATTCCAGGGGAATAGGTCCTAAGTTAGCAAAAAAAAAAAGCATTCAAAACATGTTTTAGCTATAAAGGAGGTGTTAGAATTTACGAAGCCCCCTCTTTTACCACAAGGAGAGGGTTTACTTTAGTAAAGAAGTAATGTAATTTTCCCTCCACCTCAGGTCTGATTTAACCTGAAAAGAAATTTCAGATTCCCAAAAGGAATTCAGGCAGCTTACCTTTTTCCAAAAAAGGTGGGAGTCACCCTGCATTTTAGACAGGGCCCTGTCATAAAAGAGAAAAGGTGTTTCTCCCTGCGCCTGGAATGGCTTCACTTAAGGAGCCGACAGACCGCAAGTGAGTGAGGTGATTTATTGATGTGGCCAATGGGACACTACTCAGGCCTACCATTGTCTGTGAGTGGGTGAGTAGTGCTATTGAAAAGTGGTCAGAAAACTTGTCATTAGACATTGACACAATAGATGGAGACGAGATACTCCTAACGTTAGGTCATATCAAAGACGCTGCTGCGTACGTACTAGAATCCATGAAATATATTGGTTTCTTGGGATCAAGAACCGCTACCATGGCAGTATCGGCTCGGAGGGCGTTGTGGATTCGCCAGTGGAATGCTGATGTAGATTCCAAAATAAAATATGGAGATTGTCCCGTATAAAGGTGAGGCCTTGTTTGGTGATGGGCTTTATGCGTTAGTCTCGGCGGCTACCGCAGGTAAGTCAACATTCTTGTCTTATGCTCCTACACCGGCGAAAAAGACACATCACTCTCACATACAGTCCTTTCGGCCTAACAAATACAAAAAGGCCAAAGGTCTCCCCTTTTTTTGCAGGTAGGGGAAGGGGAAAAGGAAAGAAATCCGCAGCGTCTCCCGGATCGCAGGAGCAGAAGTCCACCCCTGCTTCTGCCAAATATGCAGCATAACGCTGGGGCTCCCTTGCGGGATTCCTCTCGGGTGGGAGCACGTCTGAAACTTTTCAGTCAAATATGGATTCAATCTGGCCTGGACCAATGGGTCTTACAAATAGTGTCCCATGGGTACAAACTAGTTTCAAGACGTCCCCCCATGATGATTTTTCAAATCGACCTTGCCAGCTTCTCTTCCGGGAAGAGAGGCAGTAACAACGGCAATTAAAAAATTATGTCAGGATCAGGTCATTGTCCTGGTACCCTTGGCACAGTAAAGAGAAGGTTTTTCTATTCAAGCCTCTTCGTAGTTCCGAAGCCGGACAGCTCGGTCATACCGATTTTAAACCTGAAAATCTTAATCTCTACCTGAAAAGGTTCAAGTTCAAGATGGAATCCCTGAGGGTAGTGATTTCCAGTCTGGAAGAGGGGGACTTCATAGTGTCAGTAGACATAAAAGATGCTTACTTGCATGTTCCCATTTATCCTCCTCACCAAGCTTATTTGAGATTTGCAGTACAGGATTGCCATTACCAGTTTCTGACGTTGCCGTTCGGACTCTCCACGGCACCGAGGGTATTCACCAAGGTGATGGCGGAGATGATGGTACTCCTTCGTTAAAAAGGAGTCAATATAATTCCTTATCTGGACGATCTCCTGATAAAGCGAGATCCAGGGACCAGTTGGTGCAGAACATCGCACTCTCCCTGTCAATACTCCAACAACACGGTTGGATCATGAATTTTCCAAAGTCGCAGTTGGAACCGACGACAAGATTGTCCTTTTTAGGGATGATTCTGGACACAGAAGTACGGAGAGTATTTCTTCCAGAAAAGGCTCTGGAAATCCAGAAAATGGTCAAACAAATATTGAAACCAACAAGCGTATTGATCCATCAATGCATTCGGTTGTTGGCGAAAATGGTAGCGGCCTACGAGGCCATACAGTTTGGCCGATTTCATGCCAGAGTATTCCAGTGGGACCTGTTGGACAAGTGGTCTGGATGCCACCTACACATACGCCGGAAAATAATCCTGTCCCCCAAAGCCAGGATTTCGCTCCTGTGGTGGCTACACAGTTCTCACCTACTAGAGGGACGCAGGTTTGGGATTCACGACTGGGTCCTAATAACCACGGATGCAAGTCTCCGAGGCTGGAGAGCTGTCACACAGGGGGAAAGGTCCGTTCTGGAATTGAGAGCCATTTACAACGGCCTTCTACAAGCGGTACATCTTCTTCAAGATCCCGTGCAGATCCAGTCGGACAATGTAACAGCAGTTGCGTACATAAACAGGCAAGGCGGAACGAAAAGCAGAGAGGCAATGGAAAAGGTGACAAGGATTCTCCTCTGGGCAGAAAGACATGTTAGAGCTCTGTCAGCAATTTTCATTCCGGGAGTGGACAACTGGGAAGAAGACTTCCTCAGCAGACACGATCTCCATTCAGGAGAGTGGGGCCTCCACCAAGAAGTCTTCGCAGAGGTGACGAGTCTTTGGGGAGTTCCTCAAGTAGACATGATGGCATCTCATCTAAACAAGAAGCTTCAGAGATATTGTTCCTGGTCGAGAGACCCTCAAGCAATAGCAGTGGATACACTGGTGACGCAGTGGGTGTTTCGGTTGGTATATGTTTTCCCTCCACTTCCACTGATTCCAAAAGTTCTCAAAATAATAATAAGAACAAGAGTTTGAGCAATCTTCATTGCCCCAGACTGGCCAAGGAGGGCTTGGTATCCAGATCTTCAGGAGTTGCTTATAGAAGATCCTCGGCTTCTTCCTCCTCGAGAGGACCTACTACAGCAGGGGCCGTGTGTGTATCAAGACATACCGCGGCTACGTTTGATGGCATGGCTGTTGAGCATCAGATCCTAGCCCGAAAGGGTATTCCCAAGGAAGTTATCCCCACTCTTATTCAGGCCAGGAAAGGAGTAACGTCTAAACATTACCACCGTATTTGGAGAAAATATGTGTCTTGGTGTGAATCCAAGAAGGCTCCTACGGAAGAGTTTGAGTTGGGACGTTTTCTCCATTTTCTGCAGGCTGCCGTGGATGCGGGCCTTAGATTGGGGTCAATCAAGGTCCAGATTTCGGCCTTATAATTTTCTTTAAAAAACAATTGGCCTCCTTTCCAGAAGTTCAGACGTTCGTGAAAGGGGTTCTGCACATCCAGCCTCCATTTGGGCCTCCAGTGGCACCATGGGACCTTAATGTGGTGTTGCAGTTCCTTCAATCAGGTTGGTTTGAGCCTCTACAAGAAAGAGTTGAAGTTTCTCACTTGGAAAGTGGTGATGCTTTTGGCATTGGCATCCGCAAGGCGGGTGTCTGAATTGGGGACCTTGTCCCACAAGAGCCCCTACCTGATCTTCCATGAAGATAGGGCAGAGTTGAGAACTCATCAACATTTTCTTCCAAAGGTGGTTTCCTCTTTCCACATAAACCAACCTATTGTGGTGCCAGTTGCTACTGACACGTTCGCTGAGTCAAAGTCTCTAGATGTGGTTAGAGCTTTGAAGATTAATGTCGCTAGAACAGCTCGAATACGGAAAACAGAGGTTTTGTTTGTCCTGTATGAACCCAACAAGATTGGGTGTCCTGCTTCCAAGCAGACTATTGCGCGCTGGATCAGAGGTACGATTCAGCAAGCTCATTCTACTGCTGGATTGCCGTTACCGATGTCGGTGAAGGCCCATTCTACTAGGAAGGTGGGCTCCTCCTGGGCGGCTGCCCGGGGGGTCTCGGCATTACAACTTTGCCGAGCAGCTACTTGGTCAGGGTCAAACGCATTTGCAAAATTCTACAAGTTTGACACCTTGGCCGATGAGGACCTAAAGTTTGGTCAATCAGTGCTGCAGGGTCATCCGCACTCTCCCGCCCGTACTGGAGCTTTGGTATAGACCCCATGGTCTTGATGTCGTCCCCAGCATCCTCTAGGACGTATGAGAAAATAGGATTTTGATAACCTACCGGTAAATCCTTTTCTCCTAGTCCGTAGAGGATGCTGGGCGCCCGTCCCAGTGCGTACTTTACCTGCAGTTTAGTTATTACAGTTACACAAGTTGTGTTATCTTGGTTTCAGCATGTTGCTGCAATTAGTTCATGCCTGTTGGCGTGTGTTATGTTGAATGCCATGTGTGCGGCATGGTTGAGGGTGTGAGTTGGTAGATATCTCACCACTAGTTAAGTAATTCCTTTCCTCGAAATGTCAGTCTCCCTGGGCACAGTTCCTACAACTGAGGTCTGGAGGAGGGGCATAGAGGGAGGAGACAGTTCACACCCAATGAAAAGTCTTTAGTGTGCCCATGTCTCCTGCGGATCCCGTCTATACCCCATGGTCTTGATGTCGTCCCCAGCATCCTCTACGGACTAGGAGAAAAGGATTTACCGGTAGGTTATCAAAATCCTATTTTAATACATACAATTTGTTTAAACAGTAAAAGAATATATGTACAGTAAACAGGTAAAATATGCAGCATAATATAGAATGCTCTTAAGAAGTCAGTGTAGTGTTAATTAAAAGCATTGATAGCACAATGTGGCAAATAATGCCCTGTGAATAAAAAGGCAAATAAATGTTCTACTGGCTGATGTTTATTTGGTAATCCATGGGCTGTTTCATTTTAAGTACTGCATAAATACTTTCCTACATTTCAAAAAAATGTTATCCATATTGTCGCTATAGCTTTAGCAATAACATTTGGACGAGTTGCTTTGTGGCGAGAAGTGTCAACTATATTTAATGTCTGCTGGTTAATCTGGAAACATTTTCTGCTGGGATCATAAAAGTGTGTTTTCAAGTACCAACTAAAATATATAAGGTATTCTCAAGGACGCACTTCAGAGAAAAATGCCATATAAAATCACAGCATTAATAGAACAGTGATGATATACCAGCTTGTTTTTTACTTCCAGTCTTTCTGCAACAGACTTAGTTGTTGGCCCTGATATAAACTGATGTGATGGTTTCAGTTAAATGCAGAAATCCCCATGTGAACTTTAAAGAAAATGTGATTTTAGATAGTGTAGTACAATATCCTCATCTTCCTTCTCAAAGTATGTCAGCCGCACCAAATGTAACCGCTAATTAAATATGTATCATACAGTACCTGAGCGTGTTCCTTTAGATGTCATAATTGATTTAGGGTTAGTTATGTGCAGCAAGGTTAGTAGGGCATGCCGCAAGGAACTCTGGATTTATTCGCAGATGCTGCAGAAAGGATTACTGGTAAATTTTGGCTTGGGTGACACATTTCATTACGCTGCTGGAATTATTAGATTTTAAGGCACATTGATCTGTAGCTAATTGTTATATAGAAGGCGATGTGTTCTAGACCACAGGTTCTCAAATTCTGTCCTCAGGACCCCAAACAGTTCACGTTTTCCAGGTCTCCTCATAGAATTGCAAGTGAAATAATCAGCTTCACCTGTGGCTCTTTTAAAATGTGTCAGTGAGTTAAGAATACACCTGTGCACCTGCTAGGTGATCTGGAAAACGTGCACTGTGTGGGCTCCTGGGGATCGAGTTTGAGATCCACTGTTCTAGACAATCAGGGAACTGATGACTACAGGTCTACAGTATTTTCCCAATAAAACCAGGGGAGAGCCAGGTGGGAACCTCAGGATTCTCAAGGAATGGGACAAGGGGGATACAGAGGGGAAGGTTACGGGAGCAGAACTACAGGAGGTACAGTTACAGGGCCAGAGGTGAGGGGATCTGGCAATGATGGGTTGACACCTCATCCAAGGCCCCTGCTCCATTGTGAGGCCCCAGATCTGCTTTTAAGACATCTTTAAGAGATCATGGGCAACTCCACAGCATGGGCTCCGAGCACTGGGGACACATATGCCAAAACGCTCATGTTTAGAAGAGGACCCTGCATTACTCTACTCAACTGAAGTCCACATAAACTGCCTGCAGTGGGGAAAAGGGGCAGAACGTACTATAAAATGAGCAAAATAAAAAATAAATCATTGGTGCAAATTGTATTGTGCTGCACTATTCTGTCCCACTGAGTATAATTTTGCTTCCAAATGTAAAGTACAGTTTTCAATGCATTAGCACACACATTTAATGTGTATTAAATGTGCAAAAGGTGTACCTTTTTTAGTAATGCCACCATGTTTTTACACCACGCGGAGGAATAATGCACTCTTTCTATCTTGAACATGTTAAGAATGTCATCTATAGGAGTAGTTGAATGAATTTCATAAGGCCTCTGAAATAAATGGGAACACAGTAAAGTGTTAGCAGTGGCAGTTAATACAATTTTCTTAAAATTCAACATTCATCAAAATATGAGAATAAGCTTTACAAAGTGTGTGTGACTTGTGAATGAATACTGGCCACATGCTGTGACACATTCTGAGGTTGTGGAGCTCTGCCCTGATGTTTCTCTATTTACCAAGTTATAAGTAAGGTGCCAGTGTGATAGGAGGCCGTGCTTTGGACCAATGATGACATAATCCCTATGTTGGCACCCAAACAGCATGGCAACAGGGAGATTTCCAGGCTGAGAGATCATCCTAACATCATAGAGTCTTCCTGACAATCAGGGACAGTCAGCAATTATGATTGTATGTGATAAGTATCACTATACTATTATACTATAGAAACCACAGTACCACTGTATGCAGAAAGTATTATCATGCATTGGTGAATAAAGGACATGTGACATAAGTCAACTCAGTGTAAAATGCAAAATACGCAGCAATACAGAACTTTATACAAAGTGCCAAATTGTCTGTCTTTAGGATACCAAGAAACACGGATACATCCAAGTCTGTAATATAAGTTTGCAGTGCTAGACCTACCTATTGTACTTTTGGGGTATTTCTATTCCAGGCTAAATATGCACATTGTACAAATGGTGACAAAAAAATCACTACAAAGTCTGTTTTCTTCAGCGCTTCCATTTTTGTCACAAAATCCTGTTTTGTCATCTAATACTGTACATCTTAAATCCATCATTAGAGTGAGCACATAATGGGAATATCTTAATTACTTTTAACTGTATCATTGATGTACAGAGTAAAGGAACAGTCTCATGACATTAACCTGGAAGGTGATTCCTGGTTTCCATGACAAGCTAGGAGACGCACTCCAGGGCTGGCCACAAATCAAGGTACTCTCTTGTACCTAAATTAAATGTGGCACAAGTGTTCCCTGTTCCTGCCATCAGAATATGCCAAACTTTGTACCACCACAGCCACTGCCCTTTTGAAGTACAAACTACAGGAACTTAGGGGGTAATTCCAAGTTGATCGCAGCAGGATTTTTGTTAGCAATTGGGCAAAACCATGTGCACTGCAGGGGAGGCAGAAATAACATGTGCAGAGAGAGATAGATTTGGGTGGGGTGTGTTCAGTCTGCAATCTAATTTGCAGTGTAAAAATAAAGCAGCCAGTATTTACCCTGCACAGAAATAAAATAACCCACCCAAATCTAACTCTTTCTGCACATGTTATATCTAGAGATGAGCGCCTGAAATTTTTCGGGTTTTGTGTTTTGGTTTTGGGTTCGGTTCCGCGGCCGTGTTTTGGGTTCGAACGCGTTTTGGCAAAACCTCACCAAATTTTTTTTGTCGGATTCGGGTGTGTTTTGGATTCGGGTGTTTTTTTCAAAAAACACTAAAAAACAGCTTAAATCATAGAATTTGGGGGTCATTTTGATCCCAAAGTATTATTAACCTCAAAAACCATAATTTACACTCATTTTCAGTCTATTCTGAATACCTCACACCTCACAATATTATTTTTAGTCCTAAAATTTGCACCGAGGTCGCTGTGTGAGTAAGATAAGCGACCCTAGTGGCCGACACAAACACCGGGCCCATCTAGGAGTGGCACTGCAGTGTCACGCAGGATGTCCCTTCCAAAAAACCCTCCCCAAACAGCACATGACGCAAAGAAAAAAAGAGGCGCAATGAGGTAGCTGTGTGAGTAAGATTAGCGACCCTAGTGGCCGACACAAACACCGGGCCCATCTAGGAGTGGCACTGCAGTGTCACGCAGGATGTCCCTTCCAAAAAACCCTCCCCAAACAGCACATGACGCAAAGAAAAAAAGAGGCGCAATGAGGTAGCTGTGTGAGTAAGATTAGCGACCCTAGTGGCCGACACAAACACCGGGCCCATCTAGGAGTGGCACTGCAGTGTCACGCAGGATGTCCCTTCCAAAAAACCCTCCCCAAACAGCACATAACGCAAAGAAAAAAAGAGGCGCAATGAGGTAGCTGTGTGAGTAAGATTAGCGACCCTAGTGGCCGACACAAACACCGGGCCCATCTAGGAGTGGCACTGCAGTGTCACGCAGGATGTCCCTTCCAAAAAACCCTCCCCAATCAGCACATGATGCAAAGAAAAAGAAAAGAAAAAAGAGGTGCAAGATGGAATTGTCCTTGGGCCCTCCCACCCACCCTTATGTTGTATAAACAAAACAGGACATGCACACTTTAACCAACCCATCATTTCAGTGACAGGGTCTGCCACACGACTGTGACTGATATGACGGGTTGGTTTGGACCCCCCCCAAAAAAGAAGCAATTAATCTCTCCTTGCACAAACTGGCTCTACAGAGGCAAGATGTCCACCTCATCTTCACCCTCCGATATATCACCGTGTACATCCCCCTCCTCACAGATTATCAATTCGTCCCCACTGGAATCCACCATCTCAGCTCCCTGTGTACTTTGTGGAGGCAATTGCTGCTGGTCAATGTCTCCGCGGAGGAATTGATTATAATTCATTTTAATGAACATCATCTTCTCCACATTTTCTGGATGTAACCTCGTACGCCGATTGCTGACAAGGTGAGCGGCGGCACTAAACACTCTTTCGGAGTACACACTTGTGGGAGGGCAACTTAGGTAGAATAAAGCCAGTTTGTGCAAGGGCCTCCAAATTGCCTCTTTTTCCTGCCAGTATAAGTACGGACTGTGTGACGTGCCTACTTGGATGCGGTCACTCATATAATCCTCCACCATTCTATCAATGTTGAGAGAATCATATGCAGTGACAGTAGACGACATGTCCGTAATCGTTGTCAGGTCCTTCAGTCCGGACCAGATGTCAGCATCAGCAGTCGCTCCAGACTGCCCTGCATCACCGCCAGCGGGTGGGCTCGGAATTCTGAGCCTTTTCCTCGCACCCCCAGTTGCGGGAGAATGTGAAGGAGGAGATGTTGACAGGTCGCGTTCCGCTTGACTTGACAATTTTGTCACCAGCAGGTCTTTCAACCCCAGCAGACCTGTGTCTGCCGGAAAGAGAGATCCAAGGTAGGCTTTAAATCTAGGATCGAGCACGGTGGCCAAAATGTAGTGCTCTGATTTCAACAGATTGACCACCCGTGAATCCTTGTTAAGCGAATTAAGGGCTGCATCCACAAGTCCCACATGCCTAGCGGAATCGCTCCCTTTTAGCTCCTTCTTCAATGCCTCCAGCTTCTTCTGCAAAAGCCTGATGAGGGGAATGACCTGACTCAGGCTGGCAGTGTCTGAACTGACTTCACGTGTGGCAAGTTCAAAGGGCATCAGAACCTTGCACAACGTTGAAATCATTCTCCACTGCACTTGAGACAGGTGCATTCCACCTACTATATCGTGCTCAATTGTATAGGCTTGAATGGCCTTTTGCTGCTCCTCCAACCTCTGAAGCATATAGAGGGTTGAATTCCACCTCGTTACCACTTCTTGCTTCAGATGATGGCAGGGCAGGTTCAGTAGTTTTTGGTGGTGCTCCAGTCTTCTGTACGTGGTGCCTGTACGCCGAAAGTGTCCCGCAATTTTTCTGGCCACCGACAGCATCTCTTGCACGCCCCTGTCGTTTTTTAAAAAATTCTGCACCACCAAATTCAAGGTATGTGCAAAACATGGGACGTGCTGGAATTTGCCCATATTTAATGCACACACAATATTGCTGGCGTTGTCCGATGCCACAAATCCACAGGAGAGTCCAATTGGGGTAAGCCATTCCGCGATGATCTTCCTCAGTTGCCGTAAGAGGTTTTCAGCTGTGTGCGTATTCTGGAAAGCGGTGATACAAAGCGTAGCCTGCCTAGGAAAGAGTTGGCGTTTGCGAGATGCTGCTACTGGTGCCGCCGCTGCTGTTCTTGCGGCGGGAGTCCATACATCTACCCAGTGGGCTGTCACAGTCATATAGTCCTGACCCTGCCCTGCTCCACTTGTCCACATGTCCGTGGTTAAGTGGACATTGGGTACAACTGCATTTTTTAGGACACTGGTGAGTCTTTTTCTGACGTCCGTGTACATTCTCGGTATCGCCTGCCTAGAGAAGTGGAACCTAGATGGTATTTGGTAACGGGGGCACACTGCCTCAATAAATTGTCTAGTTCCCTGTGAACTAACGGCGGATACCGGACGCACGTCTAACACCAACATAGTTGTCAAGGACTCAGTTATCCGCTTTGCAGTAGGATGACTGCTGTGATATTTCATCTTCCTCGCAAAGGACTGTTGAACAGTCAATTGCTTACTGGAAGTAGTACAAGTGGGCTTACGACTTCCCCTCTGGGATGACCATCGACTCCCAGCGGCAACAACAGCAGCGCCAGCAGCAGTAGGCGTTACACGCAAGGATGCATCGGAGGAATCCCAGGCAGGAGAGGACTCGTCAGAATTGCCAGTGACATGGCCTGCAGGACTATTGGCATTCCTGGGGAAGGAGGAAATTGACACTGAGGGAGTTGGTGGGGTGGTTTGCGTGAGCTTGGTTACAAGAGGAAGGGATTTACTGGTCAGTGGACTGCTTCCGCTGTCACCCAAAGTTTTTGAACTTGTCACTGACTTATTATGAATGCGCTGCAGGTGACGTATAAGGGAGGATGTTCCGAGGTGGTTAACGTCCTTACCCCTACTTATTACAGCTTGACAAAGGGAACACACGGCTTGACACCTGTTGTCCGCATTTCTGGTGAAATACCTCCACACCGAAGAGCTGATTTTTTTGGTATTTTCACCTGGCATGTCAACGGCCATATTCCTCCCACGGACAACAGGTGTCTCCCCGGGTGCCTGACTTAAACAAACCACCTCACCATCAGAATCCTCCTGGTCAATGTCCTCCCCAGCGCCAGCAACACCCATATCCTCCTCATCCTGGTGTACTTCAACACTGACATCTTCAATCTGACTATCAGGAACTGGACTGCGGGTGCTCCTTCCAGCACTTGCAGGGGGCGTGCAAATGGTGGAAGGCGCATGCTCTTCACGTCCAGTGTTGGGAAGGTCAGGCATCGCAACCGACACAATTGGACTCTCCTTGTGGATTTGGGATTTCGAAGAATGCACAGTTCTTTGCTGTGCTGCTTTTGCCAGCTTGAGTCTTTTCATTTTTCTAGCGAGAGGCTGAGTGCTTCCATCCTCATGTGAAGCTGAACCACTAGCCATGAACATAGGCCAGGGCCTCAGCCGTTCCTTGCCACTCCGTGTGGTAAATGGCATATTGGCAAGTTTACGCTTCTCCTCCGACAATTTTATTTTAGGTTTTGGAGTCCTTTTTTTACTGATATTTGGTGTTTTGGATTTGACATGCTCTGTACTATGACATTGGGCATCGGCCTTGGCAGACGACGTTGCTGGCATTTCATCGTCTCGGCCATGACTAGTGGCAGCAGCTTCAGCACGAGGTGGAAGTGGATCTTGATCTTTCCCTAATTTTGGAACCTCAACATTTTTGTTCTCCATATTTTAATAGGCACAACTAAAAGGCACCTCAGGTAAACAATGGAGATGGATGGATTGGATACTAGTATACAATTATGGACGGGCTGCCGAGTGCCGACACAGAGGTAGCCACAGCCGTGAACTACCGCACTGTACTGTGTCTGCTGCTAATATAGACTGGTTGATAAAGAGATAGTATACTCGTAACTAGTATGTATGTATAAAGAAAGAAAAAAAAACCACGGTTAGGTGGTATATACAATTATGGACGGGCTGCCGAGTGCCGACACAGAGGTAGCCACAGCCGTGAACTACCGCACTGTACTGTGTCTGCTGCTAATATATAGACTGGTTGATAAAGAGATAGTATACTCGTAACTAGTATGTATGTATAAAGAAAGAAAAAAAAACCACGGTTAGGTGGTATATACAATTATGGACGGGCTGCCGAGTGCCGACACAGAGGTAGCCACAGCCGTGAACTACCGCACTGTACTGCGTCTGCTGCTAATATATAGACTGGTTGATAAAGAGATAGTATACTCGTAACTAGTATGTATGTATAAAGAAAGAAAAAAAAAACCACGGTTAGGTGGTATATACAATTATGGACGGGCTGCCGAGTGCCGACACAGAGGTAGCCACAGCCGTGAACTACCGCACTGTACTGTGTCTGCTGCTAATATATAGACTGGTTGATAAAGAGATAGTATACTCGTAACTAGTATGTATGTATAAAGAAAGAAAAAAAAACCACGGTTAGGTGGTATATACAATTATGGACGGGCTGCCGAGTGCCGACACAGAGGTAGCCACAGCCGTGAACTACCGCACTGTACTGTGTCTGCTGCTAATATATAGACTGGTTGATAAAGAGATAGTATACTCGTAACTAGTATGTATGTATAAAGAAAGAAAAAAAAACCACGGTTAGGTGGTATATACAATTATGGACGGGCTGCCGAGTGCCGACACAGAGGTAGCCACAGCCGTGAACTACCGCACTGTACTGTGTCTGCTGCTAATATATAGACTGGTTGATAAAGAGATAGTATACTCGTAACTAGTATGTATGTATAAAGAAAGAAAAAAAAACCACGGTTAGGTGGTATATACAATTATGGACGGGCTGCCGAGTGCCGACACAGAGGTAGCCACAGCCGTGAACTACCGCACTGTACTGTGTCTGCTGCTAATATAGACTGGTTGATAAAGAGATAGTATACTACTAATATTATATATACTGGTGGTCAGGTCACTGGTCACTAGTCACACTGGCAGTGGCACTCCTGCAGCAAAAGTGTGCACTGTTTAATTTTAATATAATATTATGTACTCCTGGCTCCTGCTATAACCTATAACTGGCACTGCAGTAGTGCTCCCCAGTCTCCCCCACAATTATAAGCTGTGTGAGCTGAGCAGTCAGACAGATATATAATATATATAGATGATGCAGCACACTGGCCTGAGCCTGAGCAGTGCACACAGATATGGTATGTGACTGACTGAGTCACTGTGTGTATCGCTTTTTTCAGGCAGAGAACGGATATATTAAATAAACTGCACTGTGTGTCTGGTGGTCACTCACTATATAATATATTATGTACTCCTGGCTCCTGCTATAACCTATAACTGGCACTGCAGTAGTGCTCCCCAGTCTCCCCCACAATTATAAGCTGTGTGAGCTGAGCAGTCAGACAGATATATATAATATTATATATAGATAATAGATGATGCAGCACACTGGCCTGAGCCTGAGCAGTGCACACAGATATGGTATGTGACTGAGTCACTGTGTGCTGTGTATCGCTTTTTTCAGGCAGAGAACGGATTATAAATAAAACTGGTGGTCACTGGTCACTATCAGCAAAACTCTGCACTGTACTGAGTACTCCTAATGCTCCCCAAAATTAGTAAATCAAGTGTCTCTCTAATCTATTCTAAACGGAGAGGACGCCAGCCACGTCCTCTCCCTATCAATCTCAATGCACGTGTGAAAATGGCGGCGACGCGCGGCTCCTTATATAGAATCCGAGTCTCGCGATAGAATCCGAGCCTCGCGAGAATCCGACAGCGTCATGATGACGTTCGGGCGCGCTCGGGTTAACCGAGCAAGGCGGGAAGATCCGAGTCGCTCGGACCCGTGAAAAAAAACATGAAGTTCTGGCGGGTTCGGATTCAGAGAAACCGAACCCGCTCATCTCTAGTTATATCTGCCTCCCCTGCAGTGCACATGGTTTTGCCCAATTGCTATCAAAAATCCTGCTGCGATCAACTTGGAATTACCCCCTTAATGCAGACAGAGGACCTTTACTGTTTAAACCATTTCAGAGATAAAGATAAAAGAGGGCACAAGTCATTTGGTAGTCATCCTAATAAATAATCTAAAGGACTCATATATTGTTAAAAATACTGCAATTGAAA
Source organism: Pseudophryne corroboree (assembly GCF_028390025.1). NCBI lineage: Eukaryota > Metazoa > Chordata > Amphibia > Anura > Myobatrachidae > Pseudophryne > Pseudophryne corroboree. Next base: position 1,130,753,384 of record NC_086444.1, on the reverse strand, counting down.
CGAATGAAAAGAAAAGAAAACAGTATTCTACTAATCAACAGTATTCTACTAATGTTACTGAAATTGTTTCATTTTACTTTAATCATGTTCATTACTTAATTATTATTAAACTTTCCCTACTTTAAATTCTATGTTATCAGCAGCAGCTGAGATCCAGTGTATTGTTGTGCTGGGCCAGTCATACATTGGGGGTCATTCCGAGTTGTTCGCTCTGTAAAAATCTTCGCATCGCAGCGATTTTCCGCTTAATGCGCATGCGCAATGTCCGGACTGCGCCAAGTAAATTTGCTATGCACTTAGGAATTTTACTCACGGCTTTTTCATCGTTCTGGCGATCGTAATGTGATTGACAGGAAATGGGTGTTACTGGGCGGAAACAGGCCGTTTTATGGGCGTGTGGGAAAAAACGCTACCGTTTCCGGAAAAAACGCAGGAGTTGCCGGAGAAACGGGGGAGTGTCTGGGCGAACGCTGGGTGTGTTTGTGACGTCAAACCAGGAACGACAAGCACTGAACTGATCGCAGATGCCGAGTAAGTCTGAAGCTACTCAGAAACTGCTACGAGGTGTGTAATCGCAATATTGCGAATACTTCGTTCGCAATTTTAAGATGCTAAGATTCACTCCCAGTAGGCGGCGGCTTAGCATGAGCAAATCTGCTAAAATCCGCTTGCGAGCGAACAACTCGGAATGACCCCCATAAATCAAAATATAACAAGAACCCACACATACAAATAAAGGCAAATATGCATAATTCATCCAGTGTTTCAGCTAATACGCATTCATTCAGAATTAATCTAACATTTCGCTTATAATCAAAAATTCCCACATATATAACACCAATATTTAGATACTGTTCATCTTCATCCAAGCTCATGTGTCCCAATAAAGGGGTAAATTTACTAACATTCGTAATTTTCGGAAAAAGGTCAAAGTTCAATCACGAATGACATCGAAAGTGTAAAACTGCAACTTTTTGAATTTATTACGACTAATTTACTAAGCTGTCGTATTCGGGTTTTTCTTTTCTTCCGATGTCGATGTCATTCGTGTTTTTTTTTTTTTTTTTTACGGCAGTGATTAGCAAAACACTGCCGACTTTTTTACAATTAATCTCGGCCGGATCTGTGTGATCCGTGCTGGGGTTCTTTTTTTTTTTTTTTTTTTTTAAATTAAACACTGTAAAATCTAAATAAAAAATTGCGTGGGGTCCCCCCTCCTAAGCATAACCAGCCTCGGGCTCTTTGAGCCGATCCTGGTTGCAAAAATATTGGGAAAAAAATGACAGGGGTTCCCCCATATTTAAGCAACCAGCATCGGGCTCTGCGCCTGGTCCTGGTTCCAAAAATATGGGGGACAAAAAGAGTAGGGGTCCCCCGTATTTTTAAAACCAGCACCGGGCTCCACTAGCTGGACAGATAATGCCACAGCCGGGGGTCACTTTTATATAGTGCCCTGCGGCCGTGGCATCAAAAATCCAACTAGTCACCCCTGGCCGGGGTACCCTGGGGGAGTGGGGACCCCTTCAATCAAGGGGTCCCCCACCCCCCAGCCACCCAAGGGCCAGGGGTGAAGCCCGAGGCTGTCCCCCCCCATCCAATGGGCTGCGGATGGGGGGGCTGATAGCCTTTGATGTAAATGAAAAGATATTGTTTTTAGTAGCAGTACTACAAGTCCCAGCAAGCCTCCCCCGCATGCTGGTACTTGGAGAACCACAAGTACCAGCATGCGGCGGAAAAACGGGCCCGCTGGTACCTGTAGTACTACGACTAAAAAAATACCCAAAAAAACACAAGACACACACACCGTGAAAGTATAATTTTATTACATACATACACACATACATACATACTTACCTTATGTTCCCACGCAGGTCGGTCCTCTTCTCCAGTAGAATCCAAGGGGTACCTGTTGAAGAAATTATACTCACGAGATCCAGGGGTCCAGGGTCCTCGGGGAATCCAGGTGTAATCCACGTACTTGAAAAAAATAACAAAACGGACACCCGAGCCACGCACTAAAAGGGGACCCATGTTTGCACATGGATCCCCTTTTCCCGACTGCCAGAAACCCACTCTGACTGATGTCTAAGTGGGTTTCTTCAGCCAATCAGGGAGTGCCACGTTGTAGCACTCTCCTGATCGGCTGTGTGCTCCTGTCCTAACTGACAGGCAGCACACGGCAGTGTTACAATGTAGCGCCTATGCGCTACATTGTAACCAATGCTGGGAACTTTCTGCCCTGCGGTTGACCTAAAGTGACGTCACCGCTGAGCAGAAAGTTCCCAGCATTGGTTACAATGTAGCGCATAGGCGCTACATTGTAACACTGCCGTGTGCCGCCTGTCAGTTAGGACAGGAGCACACAGCCGATCAGGAGAGTGCTACAACGTGGCACTCCCTGATTGGCTGAAAAAACCCACTTAGACATCAGTCAGAGTGGGTTTCTGGCAGTCGGGAAAAGGGGATCCATGTGCAAACATGGGTCCCCTTTTAGTGCGTGGCTCGGGTGTCCGTTTTGTTATTTTTTTTCAAGTACGTGGATTACACCTGGATTCCCCGAGGACCCTGGACCCCTGGATCTCGTGAGTATAATTTCTTCAACAGGTACCCCTTGGATTCTACTGGAGAAGAGGACCGACCTGCGTGGGAACATAAGGTAAGTATGTATGTATGTGTGTATGTATGTAATAAAATTATACTTTCACGGTGTGTGTGTCTTGTGTTTTTTTGGGTATTTTTTTAGTCGTAGTACTACAGGTACCAGCGGGCCCGTTTTTCCGCCGCATGCTGGTACTTGTGGTTCTCCAAGTACCAGCATGCGGGGGAGGCTTGCTGGGACTTGTAGTACTGCTACTAAAAACAATATCTTTTCTTTTACAACAAAGGCTATCAGCCCCCCCATCCGCAGCCCATTGGATGGGGGGGGACAGCCTCGGGCTTCACCCCTGGCCCTTGGGTGGCTGGGGGGGGGGGGGGACCCCTTGATTGAAGGGGTCCCCACTCCCACAGGGTACCCTGGCCAGGGGTGACTAGTTGGATTTTTGATGCCACGGCCGCAGGGCACTATATAAAAGTGACCCCCGGCTGTGGCATTATCTGTCCAGCTAGTGGAGCCCGGTGCTGGTTTTAAAAATACGGGGGACCCCTACTCTTTTTGTCCCCCGTATTTTTGGAACCAGGACCAGGCGCAGAGCCCGATGCTGGTTGCTTAAATATGGGGGAACCCCTGTCAATTTTTCCCCCATATTTCTGCAACCAGGATCGGCTCAAAGAGCCCGAGGCTGGTTATGCTTAGGAGGGGGGACCCCACGCAATTTTTTTTTTAAAAATAAGCACTTTCCCACCCCTTCCCACTGATATACATGCACGGATCTCATGGATCCGTGCATGCCTATCCAATCACGAATAAAAAAAAAAGGTCTGTTTTTTTTTAGCACTTTTTTACGAGTTGTAATTTTTCACGGCAGTGTTTGTTTTTTTTTTGCTTTGCACTTCTTAGTAAATGACCGAGATTCATACTTAAACAGCCGCGTTTTGACCGATGGTGTATTCATTCGTGATTTTTTTCCTAGGACTTCAAAATATTACGAATGCCCTCATCACTGCCGTGATTATTGCTTAGTAAATTACCGAGATGACACTTTGATGAAAAAACGGCATCTCGGTCAAAATCGGGACCTTAGTAAATTTACCCCAAAGTCTTAACCCAATGTTTTCTGCTTCAATGTCTTCATAAAGGGATTATTTATGGTGTTTATGTACAGTATATGATAAAGTCATATTATCCTTATGTACAGTACATGATGAAAAAACCGCACTAATTCGACACAGGGTATTCATTTGTGAGCATTTACGCCTGTTTTTTAATCTCTTTTCACCCATGTCGTTTCACTTTTTTTTTTTGTCAAATCGGCATGGGCAAAAATTGTGCCAAAAACAGGCGGAAACGCCCACAGATTTGGCAAAAAACACATGTATCGTGGCGAATTCACTGATATACGTGGTTTTCGCCAGTGCCGGATTTTTCAACCATGCGAAAATATGGCATGCTCATTGAATAGGTCCAATGTAAATTCAGCCTTAAAACGGGCAAAAAGTGCAGTTTTTCAGACTGGTCCAAAAAACTGCACTAATCGAATACCCTAATCCTAACAGTAGGATTACAGTTTTACATGCCTGCTTCCTTGTGTGTGTACGAGATTTGTCCTATGTTTGTATGTATGTTTACCACTGACACTTAATATTTATTTATAATGTAGATGTTTACCTTTTTGATTATTTGTGTGTTGAAGACTTTACATGTGTTCAATAAGCTACTGTATGTGCCACTATTAATTCTAAAGTCTGCATTTTGGACTTTCATGTTTAGTGCTAGTAAAACCCCTGATAATGGCATATTCATAAAAATCCCAGATTAATTATTTTACATTTTTAATTATATGACTGTGTCATTATATAGGGTGATTCAAAAGTCGCAGTACACCCTTTTGTTTCAAAAACTGTGCAGGAAATGGGAAAACTGAATACTCCAGTAAGATATGGGTGAGGTGGGCTTCCAGTAAGATATGGGTGAGGTGGGCTATCTTTTTGGGTATGTACCGAACACGGGCGCCATCTTGAGATCGGCCATCTTGAATCTAAGTCAGTTTTCCCATTTCCAGCACAGTTTTTGAAACAAAAGGGTGTACTGTGACTTTTGAATCACCCTGTACATCCTATAATTTGGAATAGAAAATGCTCTATATCTTAGCCCCTTAATATGGCTCTACAATGTATGAGGTCGTCTTATGAGAGCTTCAGAGTTTGTCCACCAAGAATTCACAGATACTGTACATGCCATATAATTCAAGGACTATTTTTTCCTCTATCGGAATATATAATAAGACAACAAGCATTGTTTGTACTTGGCCAATATTCAGCCCTTTGGTACTCAATAATTGCTAGCTTACCTGTGTCACATGACCGTTTAGAAGTGTTCACAAAGGAATGCTTCTATTAGTGAATATAAAACTAATACAGTTAGGATCAGTTCGTAAACACTTAAAACATTTATTTACTTTGCTGCCAGTGGTGTTATGATTTGAGGGGATGAAAATGCCCAACCAAAATCACATTGTTGCGCCCCAGGATTGGATGTGAGCCATATAACACTAATAAAGCCCTTAGATGCACTTGTCCCTCCCTGCTTAGCATCACAGCCAATCAGGAAAGATGTTGTTAGTGTGCAGGCAGGAACATCAGGCATCTGTTATATTGAGTCCAATTTGGAGATGGCAAATCCACTTACCCAACCTCTCAGTAGCTCGTACGCTGTGATTCCTAACGACCACCAGTCTACAGGATAGGAGTACCCGGGCCCCGCTTCCATGAATGACTGGAATACTTCCGGAGCTAAAATATTAAATATAAACCATGAATGTTATAGTTTAGAATATAACAGCAACATTGCAAAACACAGATATCTAGACAGTATAATACTATACATAAAAGTGAGCACATTGCTTTCATGTTATTGCACAGAAGGAAATTTGGCCTTTGCCATTTCATCGGTTACATCTACCACATGGATCCTGATACCATCCCCACTCATGTGATTGAACTCCCAATTGTAATACAGCAATGTCCCAAGACTGAACAGAAACCTAGAATGTGACGGCAGATATGAACCACTTGGCCCATCTTGTCTGCCCCAAACACATGTACACACACATTAGGGTTCATTTTGGTCAGGAGCCAATTAACCTAACTGTATATTTTTGGATTGTGGGAGGAAACCAGAGAGCCTAGAAGAACCCACGCAAGCCCAGGGAGAATATACAAACTCCACACAGGGCTGTGGTGGTAAGAGGCAGTAATGCTAACCATTACACCTCGTACTGCCTAAGGCGTAGCACGCAGGCCTCAGCAGAGCTGGACTGACTCCATTTAACAATGATGCTTATTGGTGGCAGCATATTTTGTTTAGTATCGCAGTGAACGTAGCAAATATGCTGGCAGTATTTAATAAGGCTCACCACTCCGATGAGGTATAATGGTGTTCTCCTCCCATCAGCCTCATCCTCCGTTTAGGCTTATGTGTAATGCACATGAACAATGGCTGTCTGCACATGCACACTGCACTTCAACCCGTCGGGGACTCAACAAATCTCAACAAAAGGAAATGCCCACACTCAAACTATCAGATTATTATTATTATTATTATTATTATTACTGCTACTACTATTACTACTTCTAATAATAATAATAATAATAATAATAATAAAGATTGTTATAATAATGTTGCAAAATTAATAATTCAAATGATATAGATGTATGGGATGAGGGAAGGTGTGCCATTTGTATCTAAATTGATAAACCAGGCAACGAAGGAGAAAAAAAAGGAATACACCTAATGAGGCCTCATATCCACAAAGTATCCACATAGATCATAGCTAAAAAATTTACTTTTATTAATAATATATTGTAATAAAAACAACTGTTAAGGTGGTCTGCTTATTATTCAACAATAAATGATGATGCAGCAAGGTGTTTAAAAAACAGATTGAAGAATATCCACTTGGAAGTGACATAAAAAAAAATAGGAATTTAATACCTACCGGTAATTCCTTTTCTCCTAGTCCGTAGTGAATACTGGTAATCTGTACTTTAGTACCATGGGGTATAGATTGGGTCCACTGGAGCCTGGCACTTTAAAACCTTTAGTGTGTGTATGTGTGTGCTGGCTCCTCCCCTCTATGCCCCTCCTACCAGACTCAGTCTAGGAAAACTGTGCCCGAGGAGATAGACATACCATGAGAAAAGAACAAATCCAACAGCGGTGAGGCAACAAGCCAACACACAACCAAAACCGAAAGGAGGGCGCTAACCAGAAAAGAGGATAGCAATACCAACCTAACCAGGATAGCAAAATATCCCAACAACATATAGGGTCTGCAACGGCGGGTCAACCAAATACTTACTCAGGTAAGCAGGAATCAAAGCACTGAGGTGCGTGCCCAGTATCCACTACGGACTAGGAGAAAAGGAATTACCGGTAGGTATTAAATTTCTATTTTCTCTTACGTCCTAGTAGATACTGGGTATCTGTACTTTAGTACCATGGGGAAGTCCCAAAGCTCCCAAACGGGTGGGAGAGTGCTGAGACCCCTGTAAAACCGCCTGACCAAACTGAAGGTCATCCTTAGCCAAGGTGTCAAACCTATAGAATTTAACAAAGGTCATTCTAGGCCAAGGTGTCGAACCTATAGAACTTAACAAAGGCAGCTGCCCGGGGTGTCTCGGCCTTACAGTTGTGCCGAGGAGCAGCTCCGCACAACTGTAAGGCCGAGACACCCTGGGCAGCAGCCCAGTAAGAGCCCACCAATCTCGTTGAGTGAGCCTGAATAGACGTCGGCAAAGGCAGAGCCGCCAAAGTATAAGCTTGTTGAATGGTCAACCTGAGCCAATGAGCAATTGATTGCTTAGAAGCCGGATGACCAATCTTGGTGGCATCATAAAGGACAAACAGCAAGTCAGATTTCTGATGACGAGCAGTCCGTTTGACATAAATCTTCAGAGCCCTCACCACATCCAGGGTATCTGGACCAACAGAAGCATCAGACAATACCGGAACTACAATGGGTTGATTGACATGAAAAGCCGAAACCACTTTTGGCAAAAACTGAGGACGGGTTCTGAGTTCCGCATTGTCTTCATGAAAAATCAAATAAGGGCTTTTACAGGATAAGGCCCCTAATTCAGAGACACGTCTGGCAGATGCCAAAGCTAACTACATCACCATCTTCCAGGTGAGAAATTTTAACTCCACCCTATGTAAGGGTTCAAACCAGTCTAATTGGAGATAGGACAAAACCACATTAAGATCCCACGGAGCCGTGGGAGGCATGAAGGGCGGTTGCATATGAAGAACTCCTGTTAGGAAAGTTTGTACTTCCGCCAACATGGCAAGCTGTTTCTGGGAGAAAATAGAGAGCGACGAAATCTGGACTTTGATGGAGCTTAAATGTAGGCCCATATCCACACCCGCTTGAAGGAAAAGTAGAAAACGACCAACTCTAAATTCCCATGGCATACACCTTTCTACTTTCACACCAGGAATCATACTTTTTCCAGATACGATGATAATGTTTTGACGTAACCATCTTCCTGGCCAACCATTTGTCCAGGAGATCCAGCTGAAATGGTTGGGCATGAAATCTGCCATATTGGATTGCCTCGTAAGCAGCAACCATCTTGCCCAGCAAATGTATGAAAAGATGTATGGACACCTTGCGAGGAAGGAGCACTGAGCAGATTAAAGCCTGAATAGCCAAGACCTTGGTGAAGACCATCTGAGGTGTGGACAGGCCAAAGGGCAAGGCCTGAAACTGGAAGTTTTCATCCCAGATGGTTGATAAAGCTAACTATTTATCTTATAACATTCACAATAATGGGTAAGAGACACAGTACACAATTGGCGTATGGGGTACCGTAAGGGTACGCACTTAGCGTAGCATACGCTCAGCCGTGATCGAGACGCACATGCGACACGCTCGTTCACAGCTTAATGCGTGGTGTCGAGCACGTTATAGGCGGGCGACTACCGTAATGCTACGCTACCAGCGTAGCGGACGCTCGAGTCCACGAGGAGAACACGAGCGGCGCAGACGTTCACAGGATGACAATCAGTAAACCTTAAATGTAACACACCGAAAGGATACTCTTATGCTGTAAAACCTTGTACTGAAATACTGTATAACGCTGCTTAACCTTGTTAATACTAAAGCTGATTTGAGCGATCGAGATGCTCCTATTACCCTCTGCAATGTAATGAACACACGATACCTTGCTAAGGTTCCAACACCTTTACTAACAAGCTTTTAGTTATATTGAAAAGGGGAAACAGTTTACAAGTCATACACTACAAACTAACATATAATTCTAACAGAATATCTAGACAGAAATATACAATAACGTCACAAACTTATACTATAACAGAGAGAGAGGGAATGGCCAATACAAACAGAGAACAAGTTGGTTTGCAGAGAATTACTTACACACACTGGGAATGATCGCTGCGCAGCTTTCTGGTACCAGCTCCAAGTTAGTCAAGATGAAAACCGTTTGTGGAGAGTGAGAGAGCTGCCCAGGCTGGCTGATCTTATATACACTGAGTACAGTATACTACAAAGGGACCTATAATCTTATTGTTCATTGGACACAGGAATGTCTCCTCGCATCATAACAAAAGGTCATAGGTTAGTTTGAACAGGTGGGCTGCGACTATATCAAACTGCTCAGGTGGGAGGGAATCTGAAGATTCCCGCCGCATGGGTAATGAATCGCAAATATAGTAAATGTCCAGAAAATACTAATGGCCATATCTATACGCAGGAGCGATTAATCTTTACCTAACCAGCACCGGATTGTTTCTAATAAAATGTTCTTTAGTTAGGTACCAGACACAGCTGTTCAAACCCTGTCTGACCCTTCGTACCATACAAAGAGGAATTCCTCTGTCCAGCGACCATCTACATTAAACAAACTTACAGTCATTATTAAGGGGAACATTATCTATAAAACATACTATTTGGTTTTATTATTTAACAATTGAGTCGCCCGCTAGACGCACACAAACTCTACCGTAAATGCACATACCACGCGCTCGAGCGCATGGCCGAGGGGGCGCCGTCACGCAATTTGCGAATATGTGCACGCACGCCAGAGAAAGTGCATGTGCAGCGGGCAAGCGCATGAGGTGAATATATGGCAACGTGTAGCATGATATTTTTCTGACTTTGACAGTCCACCCTTTGGCAGTCATCAATAACTGCCACTTCCTAAAACAGTTCAAAAAGAAAAATATATGTCATAATGTAAATACCATTTTATGATTGGGTAAAGGGAGGAGAGAGGAAGGTGGGAAAAAGGTATGACCTAGTGAGATAGTAGAAGCATGTGTGTATGAATCCATGTTTGAGGGGTCATGTATCATCGTGCCGTACGTGTTTTAAATCAAGCTTCGAGGTATTGCGAAGTATACATTTGAATCCTTCTTATCCCGTATTACGGGTCTGTGGATGGGCTGTCAAACTTTACTGAGCTCTTTTCGGCTTTTGGTTGCAACAAATGGGGGAGCACATTTAGTTGATGATACATGATTGGGGGGATATGTGAGTGCTGATATCTGTGCCTATATTCCCTATCGACTATGTGTGTCATTACCTGAAGGTTGTAGAAATGAAGATAAGAAGCAATTATGGTAAATGCAGTCATAAACTATGTGAGTTTAATATACATTTGCTGATTGAGGTCTTGTCTGATGTCTTGTCTCGATGTACATGTTGACTGTAGTCTCCCGATGCTTTTGCTATAAATGCTGAGCAAAAAGCTTTCTCAATGTCCATAGACTTACAATCTTTAAAGTATTGGGCTATCGTAAAAGTTAAAGTCACTAGGGATATTGGGGGTCTATGGCATTGTCCATCAGTGGTCTGTGTAAAAGGTTGTCAAATTCTTCTTCCAAGCGGATGTCTTTGTACCTTGGAGGAAAACAAAGGAGAAACGGGTGAAAGAAACGGACCGTGGAATCACATTTTCATCACAACATTGTCTCTATAGTTGGGTCATACATCAAATTAGTCGTTGTTAGTACAGTGTCCTCGCTCCTTAGACTCATCACCCTGGTATTACTTTTACGCTTCGCTAAAACCCGAACGCATCTAAATATCAGGCCAACCAATATGACGACTCCCAGAATACACAAAAGAAATTTTCCTACATCCATAATAATACCTTGGGCCCATTCTCCTAAGCCCGAGAACCAATTTCGTGGGTTCAACCATGACACCCAACTGGTCAGCTCATTACCCACAGCAGCGAGTGTGAGATTGTGTTTCCTTCGAAACTCCCATTTTAATTGTAAAATGTCATCCATCTTTTGGTCTATGACCTCGGCTGGGTCCTCCGTGCTGTTTGTAATGTACGTGCAGCACTTGATTCCATATTGAGTTGCCAGGGTAACACAATACCCGCCTGTCACAGCTGTGAGGTAATTGAGAATCATCCTATGCTGAACCAGTTATGTTTTGTAGGCTTGTAACTCTTTCCCAGTGTACCTGAATGTGTCGTCATACATTTCGGTGATATTGTCTAATAAATTTGCAAGCGCAGATATATATTTATAATTTATCACTCCTCTGGCGGTACGAGGGATATCTAACGCGATTAGGAATTGAATCCCGGTGGATTCATGGATCAGGTCAGAGGCCGGATGCTCTGTTCTCTCTATCAGGTGCCATTTAACGATGTGCTCGTAATGAGTGTGAGTATAAGGAGCTTGCGGTGAATATCCTTCATTTTGTTATGGGTTACAGTCATTACTTCAGGCAGTACTTTTCCAATATAGCACAATCCCTCTGAGTTTGGGGCAAGCCACTTATACGCCTTCCTCACGCATATGAAATATGCATCATCGGGGAGAACATATGGGACGGAGTATGACATTATCATGTTACAAATTTTCCATGTGAAATCTCCTAACCCTAATTCTCCCATCTGTTTAGTACACGTATCAGTTTGTACGATCTGTGCACAGTATCCTGGTGATACCTCTCCAACTCGCATGGTCCTACTTCCTAAGGTGTACCTATACCGGAAAAATTTCCTATGGTCGGCTATCTGGCGTTTAAGTTCTGTGTCTATGGGCATTCTGTCGGGTCTGTATGAAAAGGTCATGGTTTGATTACTCCATGACACTTCCCAATTTCCCGACTTTCGGGGATTGGAAATGTTAAAGCATACTAAAGACCTATCCACATGATATTGGTGGAGCTTCAAACTAGGAGGACTAGAGATATTAAACCTCTTGTTCACCGGCCTCCCACCACTTAGCTCAAGTACCTCTCCTACAGTTAATGGGAATGGTACTAGTCCTGATTTGCTATGGCCTTGAGGTACTTGAGAGCATACCCAACAGTCTGTCTGATTTAACACTTTACCCACTAAGGAGTAATAGTCACTCAATGGATGCCGGTCCATGTGGACATTAAAACTGGACTGACATTTCTTTATGCACCCATCCTCAACTATATTGTCACAATGCCTACAGATGCAGTTCTCTTCAGCTAACAATCCTTCACAATTCCTTCTATTGTCAATGCTACCAGATCGTTTTCTGATACTCGCCTTTACTCGGAGATTATGTTGTTCTTGGAAATCTACGCCTGCATCCTGGTCATCAGAACCCATTCCCGATCCTTTCTCGACCTCCATGGTACTCTCACCGAAACAGACTGCTCTGGTCAACATCATGGTCAACAGGAAAATCCGGATCACAGTCTCTTGGGGCAAGTCCATCTTAGAGGAGTAAAAGGAGAAAAATAAGAAGGGGGAAAGGAAATAGGAGGGAGGTGGGAACTGGAGAAAATAACAAATGGGAAAAAGAAATCTGGCTCGACAAGCTTCCGGTCTTGTTATTCTCAGCGCTCAGGTGTCGTCTCAATCCTCCCTGAACAGACACTCTAGTGATACAACCTCTACCGTCTGTTCTTTATCACAGGACCTCTCTGGGTCAGTGACCTTTTTACAATGAGACGAATGGACCCAAGTCTCTCTCTCGGCAACTTTCAAAGCAGTTGTACTGGTCAATAAGACTTGATATGGTCCTTCCCATCTGTCAATAAGGCAACCTGAGCGTAGAAAATTCCGTATCATTACATAATCCCCAGGTTCAATGTCATGACAATTACTGTCTGGCAAATCAGGAATCACCAACTTTAGATTATCATTCTGATTCCTCAATTGTTTACTCATCTTAACCAAGTACTTTACGGTTACTTCATTGTTACATTTCAAATCATCCTGGGGGTTAATCATAACATGGGGTTGTCGACCAAACAGAATTTCAAAAGGAGACAGATTTAGAGGGGACCTGGGAGTGGTTCTGATGCTGTATAGTACGATTGGCAAAGCTTCAGGCCATAACAGTCCTGTTTCAGTCATTACCTTGCTCAATTTATTTTTAATAGTGCTGTTTACTCTTTCCACCTTCGCGCTCGCCTGGGGGCGGTACGGAGTATGCAGCTTACTATTAATTCCCATCAACTTACACATTGTTTGAAAGACTTCACCTGTGAAATGGGTACCCCTATCACTTTCAATTATTCTAGGGATACCGTACCTACACACAAATTCCTGCACAATTTTCTTTGCAGTAAATACAGCGGTATTTGTGGCCGCTGGAAATGCCTCAACCCAATTTGAGAACACATCAATACAGACCAATACATATTTTAAATTTCTACAAGGTGGCAATTGTATGAAATCAATCTGTATTACCTGGAAAGGACCATCTGTCGGAGGGATATGGGATGGCTCTGTCGGTATTGCCTTTCCGATATTCTTCCTCAAGCAGGTGAGACATGTCATCGCTCTTTTACCCGCATGGGAAGAAAACCCTGGGGCACACCAATAAGCTCTTACTAGCTTACACATTCCTTCTTTGCCTAGATGAGTCAGCCCGTGTGCTGCTTCCGCTAGACTTGGAAGGTATGCTCTGGGTGCCACTGGTTTACCATGTCCATCTGTCCAGAGTCCTGAGGACTCCTGGCCATATCCTTTTGACCTCCAGACTGCCTTTTCCTGTGGGGAACACAAATTTAGCATTTCACACAATTTCTGTGTGTTTACAGTATTAAATACCATCAGTCGTGTACTATCTGTTTGTATGGGGTTACCGGCTGCTGATTTAGCAGCTTCATCTGCTCGGCTGTTACCAAGTGATACCGGGTCTTGGCTATATGTGTGAGCTTTACACTTGATAACAGCCACTCTGTCGGGTTCCTGTATCGCTGTTAGAAGTCTTTTGATGTGGGCTGCATGCGCTACGGGTGTGCCAGCTGCCGTCATGAAATTTCTGAGGCGCCATAGGGCTCCGAAATCATGGACTACTCCGAAGGCGTACCTAGAATCTGTGTAAATATTGGCTGACTTGCCCTTAGCCAATTCACATGCTCTGGTTAGGGCAACCAGTTCAGCAACTTGTGCTGAGTGAGGTGGGCCTAGCGGTTCTGCTTCTATGGTACCTTGGTCATCTACGACTGCGTATCCAGTACACAAGTCTCCCGAGTCCGTCTGTCTGTGACAACTACCGTCAGTGTAGAAGGCAAAATCTACATCTTCCAGTGGGTTGTCACTGATGTCAGGCCTTGCCGTGAAATTTTGGGTCAAATATTCCATACAATCATGCGTGTCATCCCTTGTATTAAATCCTCCTTCACCATCACTCTCATCCTCCACCCTTTGTGCCTGTCCAGGCACACCTGGGAGATACGTTGCAGGATTTAATGCACTGCATCTCCTTATGGTGATGTTTACGGGGGCCATCAATGCCAATTCCCATCTTGTAAACCGCGCTGATGAGACGTGTCTGGTTTGGGCAGAATTCAGTAAGGCTGACACTGCATGTGGTGTATGAATTGTGAGGTTGTGTCCTAGCACTACATCTTCGCTTTTTGTGACTAGCAATGCTATTGCTGCAACACTTCGCAAGCATGTCGGGAGGGATCGCGCTACCGTATCTAGCTGAGCGCTATAGTAGGCTACCGGCCTGCTGGCATCACCATGCTTCTGGGTTAAGACACCTGCTGCGCACCCAGCACTCTCTGTTCCGTACAGCTCAAAGGGTTTCCCATAGTCAGGCATACCTAATGCTGGTGCCTGCGTTAGGCACTGTTTAAGTCTCTCAAATGCCATCTCAGATTCGTCTGTGTGCGAAATCCGATCAGGTTTGTTTGATGAGACCATCTCCTGCAAAGGTAAGACCAGTATGGAAAAACCTGGGATCCAGTTACGGCAATACCCACACATTCCTAAAAAC